>NC_042958.1:51601185-51708685 GCF_901001165.1 Salmo trutta
CTGCTGGTGTAGAGGACACAGTGTAACCCCAGGTAGTGTACCTGTACTGCTGGTGTAGAGGACACAGTGTAACCCCAGGTAGTGTACCTGTGCTGCTGGTGTAGAGGACACAGTGTAACCCCAGGTAGTGTACTTGTACTGCTGGTGTAGAGGACACAGTGTAACCCCAGGTAGTGTACCTGTACTGCTGGTGTAGAGGACACAGTGTAACCCCAGGTAGTGTACCTGTACTGCTGGTGTAGAGGACACAGTGTAACCCCAGGTAGTGTACCTGTACTGCTGGTGTAGAGGACACAGTGTAACCCCAGGTAGTGTACCTGTACTGCTGGTGTAGAGGACACAGTGTAACCCCAGGTAGTGTACCTGTACTGCTGGTGTAGAGGACACAGTGTAACCCCAGGTAGTGTACCTGTACTGCTGGTGTAGAGGAGACACAGTGTAACCCCAGGTAGTGTACCTGTACTGCTGGTGTAGAGGACACAGTGTAACCCCAGGTAGTGTACCTGTACTGCTGGTGTAGAGGACACAGTGTAACCCCAGGTAGTGTACCTGTACTGCTGGTGTAGAGGAGATACAGTGTAACCCCAGGTAGTGTACCTGTACTGCTGGTGTAGAGGACACAGTGTAACCCCAGGTAGTGTACCTGTACTGTTGGTGTAGAGGACACAGTGTAACCCCAGGTAGTGTACCTGTACTGCTGGTGTAGAGGACACAGTGTAACCCCAGGTAGTGTACCTGTACTGCTGGTGTAGAGGACACAGTGTAACCCCAGGTAGTGTACCTGTACTGCTGGTGTAGAGGACACAGTGTAACCCCAGGTAGTGTACCTGTACTGCTGGTGTAGAGGACACAGTGTAACCCCAGGTAGTGTACCTGTACTGCTGGTGTAGAGGACACAGTGTAACCCCAGGTAGTGTACCTGTGCTGCTGGTGTAGAGGAGACACAGTGTAACCCCAGGTAGTGTACCTGTACTGCTGGTGTAGAGGACACAGTGTAACCCCAGGTAGTGTACCTGAACTGCTGGTGTAGAGGACACAGTGTAACCCCAGGTAGTGTACCTGTACTGCTGGTGTAGAGGACACAGTGTAACCCCAGGTAGTGTACCTGAACTGCTGGTGTAGAGGACACAGTGTAACCCCAGGTAGTGTACCTGTACTGCTGGTGTAGAGGACACAGTGTAACCCCAGGTAGTGTACCTGTACTGCTGGTGTAGAGGACACAGTGTAACCCCAGGTAGTGTACCTGTGCTGCTGGTGTAGAGGACACAGTGTAACCCCAGGTAGTGTACCTGTACTGGACACAGAATAGATTCAAGCCTGTCTTCCTGTGTGTGGTATTGTTGGGCTCCGTCTGTTGACTCCCTTTGTGTCTGTCTGTGTGCAGGGATCCGTTACAGTGAAGAGGTGTCTGTTGATGAGGTGAAGGCTCTGGCCTCTCTGATGACATACAAGTGTGCCGTAGTCGGTAAGTCTCCACTTCTCTCCACTTCTCTCCACTTCTCTCCACTCCTCTCCACTCCTCTCCACTTCTCTCCACTCCTCTCCTCTCCACTCCTCTCCTCTTCTCTCCTCTCACATCTCATTCATGCCTCAGTGCTCCTGATTTCATGTAAACATACACACTGATCTGAGAGATTGTTATTAGCATTTTCAGATAGCTGTTGTTAAAGCAATGGTGTGTGTGTGTGTGTGTGTGTGTGTGTGTGTTCTGTTTTCTCTCTCCAGATGTACCATTCGGGGGGGCTAAAGCTGGTGTCAAGATCAACGTCAAAAATTACTCTGTAAGTCCGTTACACACAGACACACATGCACACACAGACAAGTGTTTGTGTTGTATGGAGGAAAGAGTGTGACTTGCTGGAGGCTGTTCTCTACCACACACCAGGGTAGATGATTATTGTGGGAACGCTCTAATGCACAGGAAGTATATTTTACTCCATGTCACATCAATGATCTATTCCAGTAAACCCTTATAGACACACACGCAGACGCACACGCAGACGCACACGCAGACGCACACGCAGACGCACACGCAGACGCACACGCAGACGCACACGCAGACGCACACGCAGACGCACACGCAGACACACACGCAGACACACACGCAGACACACACGCAGACACACACGCACACTCAAATGCACACTCACACACACAAATGCACACACTCACAGACACATGCAGACACACACACACACAGATGCACACAAATGCAGAGCAGACGCCGACCTTCTGTCAACACAGACTCACCACAGAACAACTGATAGACTCTTTATTCATATCCTAGAGAGATAGGCTCTTTATTCATATCCTAGAGAGATAGGCTCTTTATTCATATCCTAGAGAGATAGGCTCTTTATTCATATCCTAGAGAGATAGGCTCTTTATTCATATCCTAGAGAGATAGGCTCTTTATTCATATCCTAGAGAGAGGCTCTGTATTCATATCCTAGAGAGATAGGCTCTTTATTCATATCCTAGAGAGATAGGCTCTTTATTCATATCCTAGAGAGATAGGCTCTTTATTCATATCCTAGAGAGATAGGCTCTTTATTCATATCCTAGAGAGATAGGCTCTTTATTCATATCCTAGAGAGATAGGCTCTTTATTCATATCCTAGAGAGATGGGCTCTTTATTCATATCCTAGAGAGATGGGCTCTTTATTCATATCCTAGAGAGATGGGCTCTTTATTCATATCCTAGAGAGATGGGCTCTTTATTCATATCCTGGAGAGATGGGCTCTTTATTCATATCCTGGAGAGATAGGCTCTTTATTCATATCCTGGAGAGATGGGCTCTTTATTCATATCCTAGAGAGATGGGCTCTTTATTCATATCCTAGAGAGATAGGCTCTTTATTCATATCCTAGAGAGATAGGCTCTTTATTCATATCCTAGAGAGATAGGCTCTTTATTCATATCCTGGAGAGATAGGCTCTTTATTCATATCCTGGAGAGATAGGCTCTTTATTCATATCCTAGAGAGATGGGCTCTTTATTCATATCCTGGAGAGATGGGCTCTTTATTCATATCCTAGAGAGATGGGCTCTTTATTCATATCCTAGAGAGATGGGCTCTTTAGGGACGATCGCTACAGCTTTATCTGTTTATCTGTCACCACATTATGGCGTGCGTGTGTGTGTGTGGTGTAGTATGCCCTTCAGAGCTAAGTGGAGCTGAAATGCTTAGCTGTTAGCTGGCAGACACACAGGAAACCTTTCTCTCTCCTCATGCACTCTGTGATCAATCATTTATCTCTCTTTCTTTAGGACAATGAGTTGGAGAAGATCACAAGAAGGTTCACCATTGAGCTGGCCAAGAAAGGCTTTATTGGTAAGTGTGTCCTTCATGTAGCCAGTTGTCCCCTATGATCCTGTATGCTAATGACTGTCACGTGTTACCTCAAAACACAGAGAAGACAGGATAACCAGTTTATAATAGCAATAAGGTACCTCAGAGGTTTGTGGTATATGGCCAATATATCACGGCTAAGGGCTGTATCCAGGCACTCCACGTTGGCCATATACCACACCCCCTCGGCCTTATTGCTGAAGTGGAACACTGCTGTTGCAGTGGAAAGGCTTCTGTGTAATAGTGGTGACGTGGGTAGTGGACCCCTCTTCCAGTCAGATCCTCCCCCTTTCCTCGCCCCCCTCTCCTCCCTCCCTCTGTCCACTTCTGCTTTTGGATGTCGGGGCCCAGTGAACACATGAGAATGTCCCTCGCTGCATACCATCCTGTTTATACCACAGAGAGGGAGAGAGACTGGCATTTAGACATGTCTCTGTCTGCCACCAGGGTAAAGTGGGCGTTCTGAGCCCTCCAGTCAGCCACTGTCTATATATAGAATAGGTAGAACTATAGATATTTAATTGCTAGTAACTTTATCTCAAACCTGTGTAGTATGTGTTTACGTGTGGGAAAGAGAGAAATAAAGATGGAGGGCAGGGTTCACCACTAGGTGGCCCATGGGTCATTACATTTTTTTTGCCCCCCAAGTTTTCTGAGCCAAATAATATATTTTTAAAATCATTTTTGTTGTTGGACATAAAAGACTAAAATCACCAGGAAATCGGCTCAAAGTGATTTTAATTTAGGAAATCTGTTCCCAAGTATTCCCACACATAAATCAAGATGCATATGTGATCGTATCTCAATGTAATCAAGGTTTGTAATGATTCTGTTTTTTGTTAATCACTATCTGTTTGGGATTTCTGCGGTCAATTTGCAGTGTACAAAATGTGTTATTCAGAACTATGTTCTGGCCCCCAGACTATCCGCTCAAGGAAAAATCGTCCCACGGCTGAATGTAATTGGGGACCCCTGATGTAGGTTGTGTGTAAATTGCTTCCAGTCCTCACAGAAACCTTCACCCCTCCTCCCCCCTTACTCTCCTCAGGGCCTGGTATTGATGTTCCTGCTCCTGACATGAGCACTGGAGAGAGGGAGATGTCCTGGATCGCTGACACATACGCCAACACCATCGCACACACCGTGAGTTACCACACAAACACACATACACTGTAGTCCTGTAGTCTGGCCCCCAGGGCAGTGTGGGTATTGTAGTTCTGTAGTCTGGCATTGCAGTTCTGTAGTCTGGCCCCGGGGCAGTATGGGTATTGTAGTTCTGTAGTCTGGCATTGTAGTTCTGTAGTCTGGCCCCAGGGCAGTATGGGTATTGTAGTTCTGTAGTCTGGCCCCAGAGCAGTATGTGTCCTGCACTGACCTCTCATGCTGAACTATGCTGAAGACTCTATCTCACAGTCTGACAAACAGATCTAATGCAATTAAACATACACTCTAACGTGTGTGTGTGTGTGTGTGTGGCTCTGTGTCTCTCTGGGCGTGTCTCTGTGCAGGACATCAATGCCCACGCGTGTGTGACAGGCAAGCCCATCAGTCAGGGCGGTATCCACGGGCGTATCTCGGCCACCGGTCGCGGAGTGTTCCACGGAATTGAGAACTTCATCAACGAGGCGTCCTACATGAGCATGCTGGGCCTGACCCCCGGCTTCCAGGACAAGACCTTCATCATCCAGGTACACACACACACACTGACATTTGTCAAAGATTGCATAAAAGTTGTTCTACGCTGATCTGGTCAACAGATTTTGATGTGAACTTGGTTAAATATCTGCAGGGGTGAGTTAGTATTGGTCTCTCTGTGACGGTCTGTGACGTCAGAGACGCGGTGGCAGGGTTCAGCAGCAGTATCACACCACACAGATCTGGTTTACACTGGTCCGTAGGTCCCACTTCCCACTCTGTGCCGCGGCGTGTGAGACGGACTAAAGGTCAAAGTGCAGCTTTCTGCAGGACTCTCAGTTCCCTCTGACACACGAGACTTCCTTCACACACACACACACACACACACACACACACACACACACACACACACACACACACACACACACACACACACACACCAAAACGATACCACAACAACAAAAAAGAAAGCGTATTAGCCAAAGTCACAGAAGGGCACTTGATCCAGACATTATTTTAGAGAGCGTAGTATGTATGTGTTAATGAATCAATGATATAATCATACAATCAATTTCACTTTGTTTTTACCAATCTAACTACAAAACAGCAGAATGGTGAACATTTATTTGAATGGTAAATCTCTACTGATACACTGGTTAAATCGAGATGTAGCCTCGGTCCATTCACAATACAGGTGAATGCATATTATTCAATAGGAGTGTGTGCATGCAGTGAGTTATTGAGCTTGTTGTAGCTGACTTCATGGGGCTACAGATGACAAACAATCCTTTCCATTTAGGACTTACTTTATTGGCAACTACTAAGAGAACATATTTTATTGTACCAATTAACAACATTTGCATAGAAGAAGCAATCTCTTCATTTATAAAAGTGTGCGCTGTATCTTTTTAAGGAAGTAATTTGCCAGGCAGAGTGTGGCTGTGGGATTTGACTGTGGCTATGGCATCTAGTGGAAACCAGATGGGACTCGGGAGGTGAAGGAGTTTTTGGTGGCGAGGGAGACTGTTTCTAAAAACGTTATTAATTCACTCAATCAGCTTTGAAAATGGGCAAAAATAACAAAATGCAATTACAAAATACCATTAAGGTCAATGTAGCAAAATAAACTACTAAATACTTGTATTTTTTATTTAATTAAAATACATGTATTTTAAAATACAGAAATACATTTGGCAAGTAGCTGGCCAGAACAGGAACATTCTCAGTAACTGTTATAGAAACGTTTTACTTGCTTTTACTGTAATATGTGGTTGTTTATCTACCTTAGTTCAATGCACTGACTGACAGTCACTCTGGATAAATGACCAAAATGCATATGTGAATATGAACAAACCAAAATGGACTGCAATGCACACTGGGTATTATTATTATTGTCCTTGTTTCAGGGTCGAGCTCATTAGAATACTACTCAGCATGCTTTGCAATTGTTCATTTTTACATATACATATATATTTAGTTCATTTAGCAGACGCTCTTATCACACCATAGTGCCATCAGACTTCTGATACCAATGGAGGCTGAAAAGGAGCCACAAAATTGTGAGCCGCTTTATAAAATGGTATAGAAAAGTATTTTGTATTTTGAAAATACAAATTACTGTTCTCGAAAGTATATTTTACAAAATATGTTGGAGTGTATTTCAACCCAGTGTTATATACAAATGACTAAATACTCAGAAGTAATTTAGATATACTGAACAAAAATGTAAATCCAGCATGCAACAATTTCAAAGGTTTTACTGAGTTACAGTTCCTATAAGGAAATCAGTCAATTTAATTAAGGCCTAATCTATGGATTTCACATGACTAGGAATACAGATATGCCTTCTTTAGTTCACAGATACCTTTAAAAAAAGAAAAGGGTAGGGGCATGGATCAGAAACCAGTCAGTATCTGGTGTTACCACCATTTGCCTCATACAGCGCGACACATCTCCTTCGCCTCATGCAGCGCGACACATCTCCTTCACATAGAGTTGATCAGGCTGTTGATTATGGAATGGTGTTCCACTCCTCTTCAATCACATAAGAAACATTTTAAAGAAGTATTGAACTAAACGTTTCTTTTTTTTGCAAAAAAGTACCAAAGTTTGGGTATACTTTGCAACACTAGTAGTGAGTAAGGATCGGCACCAATGTTCCCTCTAAGCTGTGCGGGCGCCCCCAGGACTGCCTCACAGAATAAATATCAGCCTGCACAGAGAAGCACAAGATTGAACATCACTCAACTTTCTACAGTTTTCCCCCTTAGTTAACACGGTCAACGTTTCCCTTTACTGTGGGAATTGTGATCGAATCAACACACCACTAGCCACTTTCAATGCAACATACCGAAACCACAAAACAAACTATGCAAGACTTAGTATGCAAAACTAACTATGCAAGAGATTTTGTTGTAGGCAGAACTTATCGGAGTGGGATTCTATTGCATTGACACTCACAACTCAGCCGTACTCTACACAGACCTGTGTGGCATAACCAATCAGAGCTGCAGTAGGCCTATATGCAAATAGACCATTGCCATATATGGATCTGTGCCGTTCACTTTGAACTGGACTGTGTTTACAGCATGAGGGTCGTGAGTAGATGTGCTTGTTTTGAGATCAAAGCGAGAGCTGTATTTAGCCACGTGTGCACATTTGTTCATATCCTTTGATAGTTAGTAAATTATTAGCCCATTTATAGATTATTTGTAGTCAGCAAAGGGGGACGGATTGCTTCCTACAAGAGCACCAAATGTGTACATTTGTAGACATCTTTGAAAAGTGATTCGGGTAAAGAGCTTTTTCTTTTCTTAAAGGGGCAGTGGTGTATTTTGAGACATCTTGAATAAGCCCAAGTAGACAATAGGCAGAGGGTGTCATAATTTATCTGATTCTCTGTAATAATGGTATGGAAATAATAATTTTATTTTGTAAAGTGGTTTCTTGCATCAAACAACACAACAGCATTTTCAGTCACCTCCTTGTCTGAAGGACAAGTGGATAAACAGGTTAAAGTCAAGCCTTGCATGTTTTATTCAAAAGTCTCATGGAATGTCGGCCTACATTGAACACCACACATTGGCTGCTACTGTAGGTTGAATGATAGGACAGCTAGTTCCATGTTAAAATGTTATGGCATGCATTTTCTCCGTTGTTTACAAATGGTAGGCCTACGTTATGAGAAAATAGCCACAGTAGCCTACTTGACAACTGTCTTAAACTGTAACTTCAAGCTTGTACAGTCGGCAAAATTTTGAGGGAATGTTGATGGGCACGGTTAATCGAATATTTGAATATCCGAACCGACGTTAGTATTCAATGACTAGCAAGTATTCATTTTAGAGACGCAAAAAAAAACATCTCACCTTCGTGTCTGACACAGACTGTGTGCGTGTTTGTGTGTGTGTGTGTGGCTGGATTATGTAGTTGTGTGATTCGATTTTCTTGGAGATTTAGCAAATACGCAGATGTGTGGTGACATCGTGTAGTTAGCAGATGACAGAGAGAGGAGAGAGAGGATAATGTAGAGATATATTGAGGGGAGGAGCTGATCTCAGTTTATAGACCTTGCTGCTGTGGAAACGACTGTCAACCATCTATTGTTAAGGGCCTATAGCAGCATTCTGTGTCTCGATGCTCATTATAGTTAAAGGTATATTTCACAGCTGTACCAGATGGGATAATATTTTATATTACCTGCTTGGTTTCAGTCCTCTCTGTCTGTCCGCTGATTTGCTGTGTCAGTTTATTAGCTAGTTATCAGTGGGTCTGAGGCTACTGACAGAGGTGGGCCACATGGGGGCGTCAGGGTCCAAGTGTAATGTCTTTAGTGTACTCTGTAGCAGAGCTGATGATGGTGTGTGTGATGAAGGCGATAGTAATGATCACTCTCTCTCTCAGGGCTTTGGTAATGTGGGTCTCCACTCCATGCGGTACCTCCACAGGTACGGTGCTAAGTGTGTGGGCATCGCTGAGTATGACGGCAACATATACAACCCAGAGGGCATTGACCCCAAGCAGCTGGAGGACTACAAACTGGTTCGAATACTCTCTTACTCTCCTTTTGAACTTCCTCAGTCTCATTTTCTCTGTCTCTCTTTCTCTCTCACTTTTCCGCCCCCTCGTTCTGAATATGAGCTATAACCAAGAAAGGCTTCCTCTGTCTCTCGCATTTGACTAAACTGTGTGTGTGTGCAGCAACACGGTTCGATCGTAGGTTTCCCCGGGGCTAAGCCGTACGAGGGCAGCCTTCTGGAAGCTCAGTGTCACATCCTGATCCCTGCCGCCAGCGAGAAGCAGCTCACACGCAACAATGCCCACAGGATCAAGGCCAAGGTACTTCATTACCCACAACCCCCCCCCCCCATCTAAACTACACTACCCACAATGCCCTGTTGTCATTGTTGTTTATTGTTGTTTGTTCCAGATCATTGCTGAGGGAGCCAACGGCCCCACCACCCCTGATGCTGACAAGATCTTCCTGGAGAACAATGTCATGGTCATCCCTGTAAGAAGAGGCACATACATACATACATACATACATACATACATACATACATACATACATACATACATACATACATACATACATACATACATACATACATACATACATTCATATATACATTCATATATACACACACAAACTTGCAAAACACACATTTGCATGTTAAGGCAGTCATACACACATTCACAGTATCTATCCAACAAACATGACCCCAATGGCCCCATGTGGGTATTTGGTGGGCAAGGTGGGCACCAAGCCCACACCAGCCCAACACAGGCTAACAATGTGCTTACTTCAGGCAAAGTGAGGGCAGGCCACTCTGTGTGTGTGGGCATGTTTGCTGGGTTGAGTTCTCTCATTAACAGGACACACTCAACAATCCCAGACAGAGAGATGTGTCTGTTCTGACCGTTCTCTCTGTTTGGCCCTCCCTCAGGACATGTACCTGAACGCAGGGGGTGTGACTGTCTCCTACTTTGAGTGGCTGAAGAACCTGAACCACGTCAGCTATGGAAGACTCACCTTCAAATACGAGAGAGATTCCAACTACCACCTCCTCAGTAAGTCCTGACCTCTAACCTTTCAGTCTCCCCATATAATACCTTGCTTCTGTAACTTACCATCAAGTACTCTCTCTCTCTCTCTGTCAGTGTCTGTTCAGGAGAGTTTGGAGAGGAAGTTTGGAAAGCAGGGAGGACCAATCCCTGTTGTCCCCACCGCTGACTTCCAGGCCAGAGTCGCTGTGAGTACACACACACACACACACACACACACACACACACACACACACACACACACAGAGTCAACCATATGCATACAGGGGCTATATCTATACACATGTAAACCTACGTGGGGGGGTACATCCAGGCTAGATGGATAACATCTCTCTTCTCCTCTACAGGGTGCTTCTGAGAAGGACATTGTCCACTCTGGGCTGGCCTACACCATGGAGAGGTCTGCTAGGGTAAGAGAGAGAGAGAGAGAGAGAGTGTGTGTGTGTGTGTGTGTGTGTGTGTACGTGCAAAGTTAGAGCAGGTGTGTCAGACCATACAGAACCTATAATTGCATTTTGCTGACCTGGGGCACCTCTCAACCACACTACCACTGTGTGTGTGTGTGTGTGTGTGTGTGTGTGTGTGTGTGTGTGTGTGTGTGTGTGTGTGTGTGTGTGTGTGTGTGTGTGTGTGTGTGTGTGTGTGTGTGTGTGTGTGTGTGTGTGTGTGTGTGTGTGTGTTTTGTCTCCCTGCAGCAAATCATGCGTACAGCCAGTAAGTACAACCTGGGTCTGGACCTGCGGACGGCTGCGTACGTCAATGCCATCGAGAAGGTGTTCAAGGTCTACAACGAGGCCGGCATCACCGTCACATGATCACCTTGTCACAGCCAGACCACTCCCACACCACCCTGCTATTGGTTCATCCTCCTTCCCCATTTTTCCAATCAGGCTTCAGTACATACCAGCGTTTACATTAGAGACCCCCGCCTCCCCTTTATACACACACACTGACACGTTCTGTGTCCCATGACCTCGCCATATCTCCCAGTATCACGTGGGTAACTCAGTATTTCTGTGTCGTTTTGTTTCAGTATTGTCGTTCAGTTTGTGAAAGGAGCAGATTGTAGCAGGAAGATAGCTTTAAGACCCCCCCCCTGCCCTCCTATCAGAGTTCCCTGTCGGCCATTTTATCTTGTTTGACCCATGTGTTGCCATGGTTTCAGACCACAACAATGAAGTTGCCTTAGCTCTGAGGGAGCTTTGTACTGAAGAGACACACATACCCCACCTATCCTGAAATCCATTTAATGTTAACTCCAAACATATACTTTTTTTAAAGAAAGATAAATAGTTTTAAACTGTCTGGGAATGGTGATATCATATGTGTTCCTCAGTTCTCCTCACAGCGGGGTTAGAGGTCAGGGCTCAGGGTTAGAGGTCAGGGCTCAGGGTTGTGCTGAGGAACACAGGGTTCTACTGGGTTCGGTTCTTAGTAAAGTTCTACACCCTTCTCCCCTATATCAGTCCCGCCACAAGCCCCCCAACCTTCCCTACCTTCTGCTCCTATCTTGTCCAATCTGACCCTCCCCCAAACCCTCCTCTCTGCCGTGAGGGAGAGAGAGGAGGAGAGGATCATGGGAACAAGCGTTCTTCTTCTCCAAAAAGCCGTCCAAGCCCTTGCACGGAAATTGCTTGGGGAAATTTGTATTGCCTTTTTTTGTTGAAAACCAATAAAATTTGGCGAAAACTGTGATGTGTAAGTGCAGTATGTGACGTGCAGACAGACAGAGACTAGTGTTGAAAGATTGGTGTTTTATTCATGATTATGACATCCTATAAACATTATACAGATCTCAGTAATAGTATAAAGATGGGATTGGTTGATGGGAAGGACGGTCTGGGGTTGACACATGGTACAGTCCGGGGTTGAGACATGGTACAGTCCGGGGTTGAGACATGGTACAGTCCGGGGTTGAGACATGGTACAGTCCGGGGTTGAGACATGGTACAGTCCGGGGTTGAGACATGGTACAGTCCGGGGTTGAGACATGGTACAGTCCATGTTTGGGGATTCAGTTGAAAAGGCTCTTTCCGAAAGACATGGCCTTGTCTGCAGCACTGTCCATAGCTGCATCTGCTGCAGCCCCTTTCACTGCATTAGACACCATGCCACCAATACCTGGAGGAACAACCACAACATCAGACACCATGCCACCAATACCTGGAGGAACAACCACAACATCAGACACCATGCCACCAATACCTGGAGGAACAACCACAACATCAGACACCATGCCACCAATACCTGGAGGAACAACCACAACATCAGACACCATGCCACCAATACCTGGAGGAACAACCACAACATCAGACACCATGCCACCAATACCTGGAGGAACAACCACAACATCAGACACCATGCCACCAATACCTGGAGGAACAACCACAACATCAGACACCATTTCAACAATACTGTACATACAAAGACATGGGACTGCAACACACTACCATTATATCTCTTACAGCGGTGTGACGTTAAGCAGGCAGCAACGGACTGAATGCAGATAGAAAGGCAACGAATAGAGCAGAAGTGATTTGTTACTCTACGAGGGGGGAGAAACTGAATTGGTTTGTAGTGTAGATTGTGTTGTGTGTGTATTGTATGTAGGTAGCGTGTTACAGGCAAGGCTATATGTCTGTGTGATTTAGTGTCCATGGTAACCCAGAATAGACAGATCACCTTCGTCTTTCTTCTCCTTAGCTCCTCCTCCAATCATCTCTCCCACCTTCTCCTTCACCACAACAGCTAGACAGAGGGAGAGAGAGGGGCTGTCAAACATGCACTCGCACCTTCTGGCTCCACATGATGAGATAATTGGTGGATTTTTCTCTTTGTTATGTCTTGTTAGGGAGCTTGTATCAGCAAGCACTGTCATGACGGGATGCCACAGAATCTTTGTATATTTTTCAATTTCTGGTAGAAATTAGCTCCTCTACTTTGAAATCTAGACAAACCCAAATAACTAATTTTAGAAGTATGAGCAGTGCCAAAAAGTACAGAGCCAAGTTTTTCAAAAATGAACATATTTGGTGTAAGAATGTTGTTGACTCATCAACTGCAGCGCCGTTTAAAATTCCAAAGCCCAGTTTGAACATTTTGAAGGCTGATAACACAAAAATGAACACTAAATTAAAGCTAAACTATACATTAGTCTATATAACAACCCATTTTGCTGTGCTTTAGGGTTGAAACTTATCAGTGCTTCACATGAATGACCCCCATCATTCAACCAAGTAAACACACCATTATCCACTTTTCTTACACATATCTTTTTCTCACCTGCTTTGTCGATCACTGCATCCACCTGCTTCCCTGATCCTTTCAGTAAGTCCATCTCTGTGTGTGTGTTCTGTACTCGGCCGGAGTGTGTGTGTGAGAGAGTGTGTTTGGGATGGGTGTGTGGTGTGGGTGTGCATGGGTTTATATGAGGTTGGCAGAGAGGCTTACAGAGGCCACCCCTCCATCACACACCCCTGTCAAGTCACACACACCCCTAAGGATGCAGGCCGCTTTTATTGTTGGTGTCAGTATGGAAAAACCCAGCAGTGGAACTGTAAATACCGAAGAGGGAGAGAGGCTTCATAACTTTATTACGACCCTCAATTAAACATTGTTAGAACAAATATGATATGCAGATACATGCAACACATAGGCACACAACACTTATTCAGGTCATAATTATCCATTATGTGAAGATGCACATAATATAGTACATTATTACAGATGTAGGATCTTAATTTGATCGCCCTGTTGCAGGAGAACTTTCCTGCAATGCAGGGCATTTTTTACCTGTAGTGTACTTGAGGTTTGAAAACGCTTCTGAAGTTTGTAATTTCCACTTAGAAATTTCAGTCTTGATTTCCCCATTGTCGTTAATTATAATAATCCACATAATAATTCACCTTTCTTTTGGACTTTGTAGCATTCCCAGAAAGCATGGATTAGTGAGTCAATGCTATAAAGTTCAAAAGTTATGGGTGGAGCTAGAAAGTTCGCTGTCAGATGTATTACAATGTAAACGTACTTTTAATCCGTCTGCCTGCATATTTTAAGACATAGCGAATAGGAGTGTAGTGAGATTCCCAACGGGCTGGACGATTCTCTTCTCATCACTCATCTAGAAAAAAAACATATACTAATAACCTGGATATCAATCAATCCTCCATCATTAACACAATAGAAAAATCGAATGATTTATTCTTGAAATAGCATGGGCAACTGAGAAAAACTAATTGGGACAATTTAAGGCCATATGGCAAACAATAATGCAGGCAGTAGGGATGGGGGTGTGAGCATGTGGGTCTGGGCAAATGAGATGTAATTGTTGTTCGTGTGCATCTGTAAGTTGTTGTTTGTGTGTTTATGTTTTTAACTGGTTAATAACATTTTTTATAAAAAACAGAATAGTAAAGTATAAAAAATTATTATAATAATTCACATTTGCTGTTGCTTCAGGATTATTTTCATGTTGTAGCAAACTGGCTCAAATTAAGATCCTACATCTGTAGATGCATGGGAAACAGGAAATACTGGATGTGATGTCCTGAAAGGTCACCAAGCTTTCTGACTCACTGTCAAAACACCGCTATAAAAGTGGACACAAAGACACAAAACTTGACATAGCACGCACTCCTTCTTACGACAGCCCTCTCTCATTGTGTTGTTGGCCCTAGATTGCTGCTCTGTGTTTGTGTGGATTCCTTAGGGGTGTTGGCTGTGTGTGTGTGTCTCCATTCAACCCTTGGAAAGACACTCCTCTGTTTCAATGTGTTCTGGCATTGGATCAGAGAGTGTGTGTAGAGCAGTTTGGAAATCTCGTGGTTAGAATGGAACATTGGGCTGGTGATATGTCGTCCCGAAGGATCATTTAAAACACTAAGACTGGGAGTTCTAGAACACTGACGCAAGAGGTTCTAGGTTGGCTTTTTGTTTTCTTCCTGACCTCTCTTGACCCCTCTGTCTCCCTGTAAGCTCCCAGCATGCCGATGGAGGTAGTGTCCTCATAGTGTACCTGTAGAGAAGAACAAAGAGCCTGGCTAAACCCCTGTGAGTGCACACGCACGCACACACACACAGAAAACATTGCTAAGACTTGCAGAGGGCATAGAAAAATATCCAGGATGGTACCACAATATCTCCATGGTAACATAGGCCATACATACTGCATAATAATTAGTCACTCAAATGGAGAAATGAAGACGACACGGAAGTTTGGATTTCAACAAAACCGTCTTTAATTCACTGGTACTGTTTATAAAATCAGCAAGTTCGCTTCGATGCCAACTTAAACGTGGTGTGGGAGTGTTTATGTTTTTGTTTGTGTGCTTTATGAGTGTGTGTGTGTGTGTGTGTGTGTGTGTGTGTGTGTGTGTGTGTGTGTGTGTGTGTGTGTGTGTGTGTGTGTGTGTGTGTGAATTTGAGTGCAGAATAAGGCAACATGCAGTCATTAGTTTCCATTGGTCTCGTTGATAACACACACACTCTGTCCCAGGCCTGTTCTGAGCGGCTCAGACCATTCATTCTTTTTGTGGAAATCAAAAAATCAAATTTAAAATCCATTTCCCAGCATTCCCTGTGTGGGATGCTCTTCAATGACAACCCCCTGTCTGTCTGACTATTGCTCGGTGGTATTACTATGACAACCCCCTGTCTGTCTGACTATTGCTCGGTGGTATTACTATGACAACCCCCTGTCTGTCTGACTATTGCTCGGTGGTATTACTATGACAACCCCCTGTCTGTCTGACTATTGCTCGGTGGTATTACTATGACAACCCCCTGTCTGTCTGACTATTGCTCGGTGGTATTACTATGACAACCCCCTGTCTGTCTGACTATTGCTCGGTGGTATTACTATGACAACACCCTGTCTGTCTGACTATTGCTCAGTGGTGTTACTATGACAATGAGGTATTTTCCCTTCACAACATCCGGAGCCACAGGTATCTCTTTCTGCTTTCATCCCTTCCAACCCTGCCAGCAGACCCAGGCCAGTTCTAGACCCAGACTAAACCCAGCCAGACCAAATCCACTGTAAAGTACTGCGTCTATTGATAGCTTCTGTTGTTGTGTGATTCCCAGTCTTTAAAGGAACTTTCTTCCTCTCAGACTATGTCATTTCTAACAAGGGACACACTAACTAACAGAACACGTGTTATGCTTTCTGGCATGTCTCAAACACACTCTAACACACACATACCCAAACAAATGCACACACGCACACTCACACTCACACGCACACGCACACTCACACTCACACTCACACTCACACGCACACGCACACTCACACTCACACTCACACGCACACGCACACGCACACGCACACTCACACTCACACTCACACTCGCACTCTCACTCTCACTCTCACTCACACACTCTGTTCATTGCACAGGTCCCTACAGCAGCCTCTTGTGGACAGAACTCTCCTGAACTGCCCTACTACCTGACGAGTCTAACACACACACACACACAAACACACACACACACACACACACACACACACACACACACACACACACACACACACACACACACACTACAATCAGATATGATGTCTCTGTGGTCCTGTCATCCTGAATAGTCATCACAGCTGTCTGCTGGCTGGAGTTTCCTTTCGGATTTCGACGTATTACGGATGAACGTCTATTTTTGCCGCATTAATTCCGCGGCTTGATGGAACATTGTGATTTGTGGTGGCGTAGTGATCTGAACCGCACGCTCTGAGCATCACAAGGTCACGCCCAGATCTGGTCAATCCTTCTTCTTCTCTTTCGATGAGCACCAACGAAGGCATATATCCACACACCTGGATCCTTTCACACGTCTGTTTCACCTGATCCGGCTGCTAACATCTGCCCTGTGTGTGTGTGTGTGTGTGTGTGGTGTGTATGTGTGTGTGTGTATGGTGTGTGTGTGTGTGTGTGTGTGTGTGTGTGTGTGTGTGTGTGTGTGTGTGTGTGTGTGTGTGTGTGTGTGTGTGTGTGTGTGTGTGTGTGTGTGTGTGTGGGTCTCTTGATAGGGTATTGGGAGGTGTGAGGGAGAATATAACAACAGGGGTAACAACATGACAGCAACGACACAAAGGCGGGGAGCTACACGGGGCAGAACACAGTGGGGGGGGGCAGAAGAGGGTCTCATGGGGTATCAGGAGGTGTATAGAGTTATCTGGAAGAGTCTGTATCTGTTTTGGTTCCATAAAGTCACAAAAAAATAAGTAGAACATCTGGAAGTCTGGAACAGCAGGGCGAAGGGAGCGAGGGACCAACAGAGGGCTGGGGAGAAGAGGTCCCTGGAATGACTAATAGCCACCCTGAGAGCCCTGTGAGTCAGAGAGAGAGAGATATGGGGGGAGGGAGATGGAGAGAGAGAGGGGGGGAGAGAGAGAGGGGGGGAGAGAGAGCGAGGGGGGGAGAGAGAGGGGGGAAGGGAGAGAGAGGGAGAGAGATGGGGAGAGAGAGAGAGAAATAATCAATAATGACGTCATGATATCACCATCTTCTGCATAAAGAAAACAGAAATAGTGTGGTTGCTTGTCACTTACTTCTCCTTCTCCTCCCTGCTCCATTCCTCCATATTCTGCCTACAGAGAGAGACATTTTACATTAGAGTAACCTTGCCTGAGACCTGAAGACTTGGGTTAGCTCCTAGACCTGGTCTCTAGGCTTTAGCTCACTGGGCTAGCACAATCTTACGGCGTGCAGACGCCCTGGCTTCAAACCGAGTAGGTCACAGCTACATCAAGCACATTATCGCTTATGTCATGCTTATGACAGGCTTATGACAGGCTTATGATAGGGTTGAGTACGACACAGGGCCATTCAGTCTCTGGGCTGAAGTGTCTAATGAAGCAGAGGTTAGCATGGCATAGCTAGCATAGTAGATGTGATGTCACCCTCCTTGAGACCTGAAGTACTGTTGCCCCCACCCATCCAGAGGCATTCTTTTTGTAGGCAGTGGTTAACAGGAGCAAGCGCTGTTATTTTGACTGTGCATCTTAGACCAGAGAGATCCACGCAGGGTAAGTTTATGCCTATGCTACGCCAGAGATGCATAGAGGCAGTCTTAAGTTGTGTTATTATCTATAGATACAGCATGGTTAGAGATGGTTATGGATAGAGTTAGGAGAGGGTTAGGAGAGGGTTTGGAGAGAGTTATGGAGAGAGGAGAGGGTTTGGAGAGAGTTATAGAGAGGGTTAGGAGAGAGTTAGGAGATGGTTTAGAACATGGGTTAGGTCCTAACAGGACGCTAGCCAGTCAGTGTTTGAAAGCTCATTCGCCCTTCATATATGCACCAAGGAACTATATGTTAGGCTGAATCATGCAGCATTCGCTAGCCAGCCACCCCACCATAACCTAGAACATCTGACCCTCCCTTCCCTCCCCTGTCCAATAGGCACCTCGTATACAGGCTGAGGCTCCTCCTACCAACGGAACACAGAGGAAACAAACACAACAACAACAAAGGGTTAGCAACACCAACAACAACACAACACCAACAACACAACACCAACACAACAACAACACAACAACAACACAAACACACCAACACCAACACCAACACAGCAACAACAACACCAACACAACACCAACACAACATCAACAACACCACCACCACCAACAACAACACCAACACAACAACACACCACCAACACAACAACACACCACCAACACAACAACAACAACACCAACACAGCACAACAACAACACCAGCACAACAACAACACTAACAACACCAACACCAACACAACACCAACACAACACAACAACACAACAACAACACACAACACAATCAACACTGACACCAACACAAACACAACAACAACACAACACAACAACAACACACAACACAATCAACACTGACACCAACACAACACCAACACCAACACAACACAACACAACAACAACAACAACAACACAAGAACAACACACCACCAACAACAACACACCATCAGCACCAACAACAACACCAAAATCAGCACAACAACAGCATCAACAACAACAACAACACAACACCACCACCAACAACAACAACAACACCAACACCCAACAACAACAATAACACACCAACAACAACAACAACAAAACCAACACAACAACAACACCAACACACCAATAACAACACACAACACAACACCAACAACAATACACAACACCAACACAAACACAACACCAACACAACACACAACACACAACACAACACCAACAACAATACACAACAACAACACAAACACAACACCAACACACCAACAACAACACACAACACAACACCAACAACAATACACAACACCAACACAAACACAACACCAACACAACACACAACACAACACCAACAATAATACACAACACCAACACAAACACAACACCAACACACCAACAACAACACACAACACAACACCAACAACAATACACAACACCAACACAACAACAACAACACCAACACAACACAAACATAAAAAAACACCAACACAACACCAACACACCAACACCGACACAACAACATCAACACAACACCACCACCAACAACAACAACAACACCAACACCCAACAACAACAATAACACACCAAAAACAACAACAACAAAACCAACACTACAACAACACCAACACACCAATAACAACACACAACACAACACCAACAACAATACACAACACCAACACAAACACAACACCAACACAACACACAACACAACACCAACAACAATACACAACAACAACACAAACACAACACCAACACACCAACAACAACACACAACACAACACCAACAACAATACACAACACCAACACAAACACAACACCAACACAACACACAACACAACACCAACAATAATACACAACACCAACACAAACACAACACCAACACACCAACAACAACACACAACACCAACAACAATACACAACACCAACACAAACACAACACCAACACACCAACAACAACACACAACACAACACCAACAACAATACACAACACCAACACAACAACAACAACACCAACACAACACAAACATAAAAAAAACCAACACAACACCAACACACCAACACCGACACAACAACATCAACACAACACCAACACAACCCCAACAACAACACACCAACAACAACACCAACACAGCACAACAACAGTATCAACACAACACAATAACAACAACAACACCAACACAACACCACCAACAACAACTCCAACACAACACCAACACCAACACACCACCAACAACAACACAACAACAACAAAACCAACACAACAACAACACCAACACACCACCAACACAAACACAACACCAACCCAACAACACAACACCAACACGACAGCAAAGGGTTAGCAACACAACACATATTCATATGGAGAATGTGGAGTGAGTTACAGGCCTACCATTATAGGACTAATATCAAACCTAATCTGTCTGAATTTCTGAACCACTGGCTATTAAAGGAGCTGCCATTCCCCTGTCTGTCTGTCTGTCTGTCTGTCTGTCTGTCTGTCTGTCTGTCTGTCTGTCTGTCTGTCTGTCTGTCTGTCTGTCTGTCTGTCTGTCTGTCTGTCTGTCTGTCTGTCTGTCTGTCCACCCGTCCGTCTTTCTATCAGAGCAGGGGTACTGTGGGAAATAGCGACACCAAGTGGTCAAACAACAGACTGCTCTTGTCGCGTCATGGCACTACCATCTGACACCGACTGAAGGATGTTGACTGTTATGCTTTTTGAGTCTGCATTCATGTCGTTACTCAATTATGTTGTTACTCAACCTTGTTGTTACTCAACCTTGTTGAGTAGGGAGATACCTAGTCAGTTGTAAAGGGAAAGGGGGATACCTAGTCAGTTGTAAAGGGAAAGGGGGAAACCTAGTCAGTTGTAAAGGGAAAGGGGGATACCTAGTCAGTTGTAAAGGGAAAGGGGGAAACCTAGGCAGTTGTAAAGGGAAAGGGGGAAACCTAGTCAGTTGTAAAGGGAAAGGGGGATACCTAGTCAATTGTAAAGGGAAAGCGGGGTACCTAGTCAGTTGTAAAGGGAAAGGGAGATACCTAGTCAGTTGTAAAGGAAAAGGGAGATACCTAGTCAGTTGTAAAGGGAAAGGGGGATACCTAGTCAGTTGTATAGGGAAAGGTGGAAACCTAGGCAGTTGTAAAGGGGAAACCTAGTCAGTTGTAAAGGGAAAGGGGGATACCTAGTCAGTTGTAAAGGGAGATACCTAGTCAGTTGTAAAGGGAAAGGGGGATACCTAGTCAGTTGTATAGGGAAAGGGGGAAACCTAGGCAGTTGTAAAGGGGAAACCTAGTCAGTTGTAAAGGGAAAGGGGGATACCTAGTCAGTTGTAAAGGGAGATACCTAGTCAGTTGTAAAGGGGTAAACCTAGTCAGTTGTAAAGGGGAAGGGGGATACCTAGTCAGTTGTAAAGGGAAAGGGGGATACCTAGTCAGTTGGAAAGGGAAAGGGGGAAACCTAGTCAGTTGTAAAGGGTAAGGGAGATACCTAGTCAGTTGTAAAGGAAAGGGGGATACCTAGTCAGTTGTAAAGGGAGATACCTAGTCAGTTGTAAAGGAAAGGGGGATACCTAGTCAGTTGGAAAGGAAAGGGGGATACCTAGTCAGTTGTGAAGGGAAAGGGGGAAACCTAGTCAGTTGTAAAGGGAAAGGGAGATACCTAGTCAGTTGTAAAGGGAAAGGGAGATACCTAGTCAGTTGTAAAGGGAAAGGGAGATAACTAGTCAGTTGTAAAGGGAGATACCTAGTCAGTTGTAAAGGGAAAGGGGGAAA
This sequence comes from Salmo trutta, assembly GCF_901001165.1. NCBI lineage: Eukaryota > Metazoa > Chordata > Actinopteri > Salmoniformes > Salmonidae > Salmo > Salmo trutta. The sequence goes on from NC_042958.1 coordinate 51,622,988, forward strand.
CCTAGTCAGTTGTAAAGGGAAAGGGGGATACCTAGTCAGTTGTACAGGGAAAGGGAGATACCTAGTCAGTTGTAAAGGTAAAGGGGGAAACCTAGTCAGTTGTACAAGGAAAGGGAGATACCTAGTCAGTTGTAAAGGGAAAGGGGGATACCTAGTCAGTTGTAAAGGGAAACGGGGAAACCTAGTCAGTTGTAAAGGGAAAGGGGGATACCTAGTCAGTTGTAAAGGGAAAGGGAGATACCTAGTCAGTTGTAAAGGTAAAGGGGGAAACCTAGTCAGTTGTACAAGGAAAGGGAGATACCTAGTCAGTTGTAAAGGGAAAGGGGGAAACCTAGTCAGTTGGAAAGGGAAAGGGGGATACCTAGTCAGTTGGAAAGGGAAAGGGGGAAACCTAGTCAGTTGTAAAGGGAAAGGGGGATACCTAGTCAGTTGTAAAGGGAAAGGGGGATACCTAGTCAGTTGTAAAGGGAAAGGGAGATACCTAGTCAGTTGTAAAAGGAAAGGGAGATACATAGTCAGTTGTAAAGGGAAAGGGGGAAACCTAGTCAGTTGAAAAGGGAAAGGGGGAAACCTAGTCAGTTGTAAAGGGAAAGGGGGAAACCTAGTCAGTTGTAAAGGGAAAGGGGGAAACCTAGTCAGTTGGAAAGGGAAAGGGGGATACCTAGTCAGTTGTAAAGGGAAAGGGGGGAAACCTAGTCAGTTGTAAAGGGAAAGGGGGATACCTAGTCAGTTGTAAAGGGAAAGGGGGAAACCTAGTCAGTTGTAAAGGGAAAGGGAGATACCTAGTCAGTTGTAAAGGGAAAGGGATATACCTAGTCAGTTGTACAGGGAAAGAGGGAAACCTAGTCAGTTGTAAAGGGGGATTTCTAGTCAGTTGTAAAGGGAAAGGGAGATACCTAGTCAGTTGTAAAGGGAAAGGGAGGTACCTAGTCTGTTTTGAAGGGAAAGGGAGATACCTAGTCAGTTGTAAAGGGAAAGGGGGATACCTAGTCAGTTGTAAAGGGAAAGGGAGATACCTAGTCAGGTGTAAAGAGAAAGGGAGGTACCTAGTCAGTTGTACAGGGAAAGGGAGATACCTAGTCAGTTTTGAAGGGAAAGGGAGATACCTAGTCAGTTGTAAAGGGAAAGGAAGATTCCTAGTCAGTTGTAAAGGGAAAGGGAGATACCTAGTCAGTTGTAAAGGGAAAGGGAGATACCTAGTCAGTTGTAAAGGGAAAGGGAGATACCTAGTCAGTTTTGAAGGGAAAGGGAGATACCTAGTCAGTTGTAAAGGGAAAGGGAGATTCCTAGTCAGTTGTAAAGGGAAAGGGAGATACCTAGTCAGTTGTAAAGGGAAAGGGAGATACCTAGTCAGTTGTAAAGGGAAAGGGAGATACCTAGTCAGTTTTGAAGGGAAAGGGAGATACCTAGTCAGTTGTAAAGGGAAAGGGAGATTCCTAGTCAGTTGTAAAGGGAAAGGGAGATACCTAGTCAGTTGTAAAAGGAAAGGGAGATACCTAGTCAGTTGTAAAGGGAAAGGGAGATACCTAGTCAGTTGTTAAAGGAAAGGGAGATACCTAGTCAGTTGTAAAGGGAAAGGGAGATACCTAATCAATTGTAAAGGGAAAGGGGGAAACCTAGTCAGTTGTAAAGGGAAAGGGAGATACCTAGTTAGTTGTAAAGGGAAAGGGGGATACCTAGTCAGTTGTAAAGGGAAAGGGTGGAAACCTAGTCAGTTGTAAAGGGGGAAACCTAGTCAGTTGTAAAGGGTAAGGGAGATACCTAGTCAGTTGTAAAGGGAAAGGGGGGAACCTAGTCAGTTGTAAAGGGAAACGGGGATACCTAGTCAGTTGTAAAGGGAAAGGGGGAAACCTAGTCAGTTGTAAAGGGAAAGGGGGAAACCTAGTCAGTTGTAAAGGGAAAGGGAGATACCTAGTTAGTTGTAAAGGGAAAGGGGGATACCTAGTCAGTTGTAAAGGGAAAGGGGGAAACCTAGTCAGTTGTAAAGGGAAAGGGGGAAACCTAGTCAGTTGTAAAGGGAAAGGGGGAAACCTAGTCAGTTGTAAAGGGAAAGGGAGATACCTAGTTAGTTGTAAAGGGAAAGGGGGATACCTAGTCAGTTGTAAAGGGAAAGGGGGAAACCTAGTCAGTTGTAAAGGGGGAAACCTAGTCAGTTGTAAAGGGAAAGGGTGATACCTAGTCAGTTGTAAAGGGAAAGGGGGGAACCTAGTCAGTTGTAAAGGGAAACGGGGATACCTAGTCAGTTGTAAAGGGAAAGGGGGGAACCTAGTCAGTTGTAAAGGGAAAGGGAGATACCTAGTCAGTTGTAAAGGGAAAGGGAGATACCTAGTCAGTTGTACAGGGAAAGGGAGATACCTAGTTAGTTTTGAAGGGAAAGGGAGATACCTAGTCAGTTGTAAAGGGAAAGGGAGATTCCTAGTCAGTTGTAAAGTGAAAGGGAGATACCTAGTCAGTTGTAAAGGGAAAGGGAGATACCTAGTCAGTTGTAAAGGGAAAGGGGGAAACCTAGTCAGTTGTAAAGGGAAAGGGAGATACCTATTCAGTTGTAAAGGGAAAGGGGGATACCTAGTCAGTTGTAAAGGGAAAGGGGGAAACCTAGTCAGTTGGAAAGGGGGATACCTAGTCAGTTGTAAAGGGAAAGGGAGATACCTAGTCAGTTGTAAAGGGAAACGGGGAAACCTAGTCAGTTTGAAGGGAAAGGGAGATACCTAGTCAGTTGTAAAGGGAAAGGGAGATACCTAGTCAGTTGTAAAGGGAAAGGGAGATACCTAGTCAGTTGTAAAGGGAAAGGGGGAAACCTAGTCAGTTGTAAAGGGAAAGGAAGATACCTAGTCAGTTGAAAAGGTGGATACCTAGTTAGTTGTAAAGGTAAAGGGGGAAACCTAGTCAGTTGTAAAAGGGGATATCTAGTCAGTTGTAAAGGGAAAGAGAGATACCTAGTCAGTTGTAAAGGGAAAGGGAGATACCTAGTCAGGTGTAAAGAGAAAGGGAGATACCTAGTCAGTTGTACAGGGAAAGGGAGATACCTAGTCAGTTTTGAAGGGAAAGGGAGATACCTAGTCAGTTGTAAAGGGAAAGGGAGATTCCTAGTCAGTTGTAAAGGGAAAGGGAGATACCTAGTCAGTTGTAAAGGGAAAGGGAGATACCTAGTCAGTTGTACAGGGAATTGGAGATACCTAGTCAGTTTTGAAGGGAAAGGGAGATACCTAGTCAGTTGTAAAGGGAAAGGGAGATTCCTAGTCAGTGGTAAAGGGAAAGGGAGATACCTAGTCAGTTGTAAAAGGAAAGGGAGATACCTAGTCAGTTGTAAAGGGAAAGGGAGATACCTAGTCAGTTGTAAAAGGAAAGGGAGATACCTAGTCAGTTGTAAAGGGAAAGGGAGATACCTAGTCAGTTGTAAAGGGAAAGGGGGAAACCTAGTCAGTTGTAAAGGGAAAGGGAGATACCTAGTTAGTTGTAAAGGGAAAGGGGGATACCTAGTCAGTTGTAAAGGGAAAGGGGGAAACCTAGTCAGTTGTAAAGGGGGAGACCTAGTCAGTTGTAAAGGGAAAGGGAGATAACTAGTCAGTTGTAAAGGGAAAGGGGGAAAACTAGTCAGTTGTAAAGGGAAAGGGAGATACCTAGTCAGTTGTAAAGGGAAAGGGGGATACCTAGTCAGTTGTAAAGGGAAAGGGGGAAAACTAGTCAGTTGTAAAGGGAAAGGGGGGAACCTAGTCAGTTGTAAAGGGAAACGGGGATACCTAGTCAGTTGTAAAGGGAAAGGGGGAAACCTAGTCAGTTGTAAAGGGAAAGGGAGATACCTAGTCAGTTGTACAGGGAAAGGGAGATACCTAGTCAGTTTTGAAGGGAAAGGGAGATACCTAGTCAGTTGTAAAGGGAAAGCGAGATTCCTTGTCAGTTGTAAAGTGAAAGGGAGATACCTAGTCAGTTGTACAGGGAAAGGGAGATACCTAGTCAGTTTTGAAGGGAAAGGGAGATACCTAGTCAGTTGGAAAGGGAGATACCTAGTCAGTTGTAAAGGGAAAGGGGGAAACCTAGTCAGTTGTAAAGGGAAAGGGAGATACCTAGTCAGTTGTAAAGGGAAAGGGGGATACCTAGTCAGTTGTAAAGGGAAAGGGGGAAACCTAGTCAGTTGGAAAGGGGGATACCTAGTCAGTTGTAAAGGGAAAGGGAGATACCTAGTCAGTTGTAAAGGGAAAGGGATATACCTAGTCAGTTGTACAGGGAAAGGGAGATACCTAGTCAGTTGTACAGGGAAAGGGAGATACCTAGTCAGTTGTAAAGGGAAAGGGAGATACCTAGTCAGTTGTACAGGGAAAGGGAGATACCTAGTCAGTTTTCAAGGGAAAGGGAGATACCTAGTCTGTTGTAAAGGGAAAGGGAGATACCTAGTCAGTTGAAAAGGGGGTAACCTAGTCAGTTGTAAAGGGAAAGGGGGATACCTAGTCAGTTGTAAAGGGAAAGGGGGAAACCTAGTCAGTTGTAAAGGGGGATATCTAGTCAGTTGTAAAGGGAAAGGGAGATACCTAGTCAGTTGTAAAGGGAAAGGGAGATACCTAGTCAGGTGTAAAGAGAAAGGGAGATACCTAGTCAGTTGTACAGGGAAAGGGAGATACCTAGTCAGTTTTGAAGGGAAAGGGAGATACCTAGTCAGTTGTAAAGGGAAAGGGAGATTCCTAATCAGTTGTAAAGGGAAAGGGAGATACCTAGTCAGTTGTAAAGGGAAAGGGAGATACCTAGTCAGTTGTACAGGGAAAGGGAGATACCTAGTCAGTTTTCAAGGGAAAGGGAGATACCTAGTCAGTTGTAAAGGGAAAGGGAGATTCCTAGTCAGTTGTAAAGGGAAAGGGAGATACCTAGTCAGTTGTAAAAGGAAAGGGAGATACCTAGTCAGTTGTAAAGGGAAAGGGAGATACCTAGTCAGTTGTAAAAGGAAAGGGAGATACCTAGTCAGTTGTAAAGGGAAAGGGAGATACCTAGTCAGTTGTAAAGGGAAAGGGGGAAACCTAGTCAGTTGTAAAGGGAAAGGGAGATACCTAGTTAGTTGTAAAGGGAAAGGGGGATACCTAGTCAGTTGTAAAGGGAAAGGGGGAAACCTAGTCAGTTGTAAAAGGGGAAACCTAGTCAGTTGTAAAGGGAAAGGGAGATACCTAGTCAGTTGTAAAGGGAAAGGGGGAAACCTAGTCAGTTGTAAAGGGGGATACCTAGTCAGTTGTAAAGGGAAAGGGAGATACCTAGTCAGTTGTAAAGGGAAAGGGATATACCTAGTCAGTTGTACAGGGAAAGGGAGATACCTAGTCAGTTTGAAGGGAATGGGAGATACCTAGTCAGTTGTAAAGGGAAAGGGAGATACCTAGTCAGTTGTAAAAGGAAAGGGAGATACCTAGTCAGTTGTAAAGGGAAAGGGGGAAACCTAGTCAGTTGTAAAGGGAAAGGGAGATACCTAGTCAGTTGAAAAGGGGGAAACCTAGTCAGTTGTAAAGGGAAAGGGGGATACCTAGTCAGTTGTAAAGGGAAAGGGGGAAACCTAGTCAGTTGTAAAGGGGGATATCTAGTCAGTTGTAAAGGGGGATATCTAGTCAGTTGTAAAGGGAAAGGGAGATACCTAGTCAGTTGTAAAGGGAAAGGGAGATACCTAGTCAGGTGTAAAGAGAAAGGGAGATACCTAGTCAGTTGTAAAGGGAAACGGGGAAACCTAGTCAGTTGTAAAGGGAAAGGGGGAAACCTAGTCAGTTGTAAAGGGAAAGGGGGAAACCTAGTCAGTTGTAAAGGGAAAGGGAGATACCTAGTAAGTTGTAAAGGGAAAGGGGGATACCTAGTCAGTTGTAAAGGGAAAGGGGGAAACCTAGTCAGTTGTAAAGGGGGATACCTAGTCAGTTGTAAAGGGAAAGGGAGATACCTAGTCAGTTGTAAAGGGAAAGGGATATACCTAGTCAGTTGTACAGGGAAAGGGAGATACCTAGTCAGTTTGAAGGGAATGGGAGATACCTAGTCAGTTGTAAAGGGAAAGGGAGATACCTAGTCAGTTGTAAAAGGAAAGGGAGATACCTAGTCAGTTGTAAAGGGAAAGGGGGAAACCTAGTCAGTTGTAAAGGGAAAGGGAGATACCTAGTCAGTTGAAAAGGGGGTAACCTAGTCAGTTGTAAAGGGAAAGGGGGATACCTAGTCAGTTGTAAAGGGAAAGGGGGAAACCTAGTCAGTTGTAAAGGGGGATATCTAGTCAGTTGTAAAGGGAAAGGGAGATACCTAGTCAGTTGTAAAGGGAAAGGGAGATACCTAGTCAGGTGTAAAGAGAAAGGGAGATACCTAGTCAGTTGTACAGGGAAAGGGAGATACCTAGTCAGTTTTGAAGGGAAAGGGAGATACCTAGTCAGTTGTAAAGGGAAAGGGAGATTCCTAGTCAGTTGTAAAGGGAAAGGGAGATACCTAGTCAGTTGTAAAGGGAAAGGGAGATACCTAGTCAGTTGTACAGGGAAACCGAGATACCTAGTCAGTTTTGAAGGGAAAGGGAGATACCTAGTCAGTTGTAAAGGGAAAGGGAGATTCCTAGTCAGTTGTAAAGGGAAAGGGAGATACCTAGTCAGTTGTAAAAGGAAAGGGAGATACCTAGTCAGTTGTAAAGGGAAAGGGAGATACCTAGTCAGTTGTAAAAGGAAAGGGAGATACCTAGTCAGTTGTAAAGGGAAAGGGAGATACCTAGTCAGTTGTAAAGGGAAAGGGGGAAACCTAGTCAGTTGTAAAGGGAAAGGGAGATACCTAGTTAGTTGTAAAGGGAAAGGGGGATACCTAGTCAGTTGTAAAGGGAAAGGGGGAAACCTAGTCAGTTGTAAAGGGGGAAACCCAGTCAGTTGTAAAGGGAAAGGGATATACCTAGTCAGTTGTAAAGGGAAAGGGGGAAACCTAGTCAGTTGTAAAGGGAAAGGGAGATACCTAGTCAGTTGTAAAGGGAAAGGGATATACCTAGTCAGTTGTACAGGGAAAGGGAGATACCTAGTCAGTTTGAAGGGAATAGGAGATACCTAGTCAGTTGTAAAGGGAAAGGGAGATACCTAGTCAGTTGTAAAAGGAAAGGGAGATACCTAGTCAGTTATAAAGGGAAAGGGGGAAACCTAGTCAGTTGTAAAGGGAAAGGGAGATACCTAGTCAGTTGAAAAGGGGGAAACCTAGTCAGTTGTAAAGGGAAAGGGGGATACCTAGTCAGTTGTAAAGGGAAAGGGGGAAACCTAGTCAGTTGTAAAGGGGGATATCTAGTCAGTTGTAAAGGGAAAGGGAGATACCTAGTCAGTTGTAAAGGGAAAGGGGGATACCTAGTCAGTTGTAAAGGGAAAGGGGGAAAACTAGTCAGTTGTAAAGGGAAAGGGGGGAACCTAGTCAGTTGTAAAGGGAAACGGGGATACCTAGTCAGTTGTAAAGGGAAAGGGGGAAACCTAGTCAGTTGTAAAGGGAAAGGGAGATACCTAGTCAGTTGTAAAGGGAAAGGGAGATAGCTAGTCAGTTGTACAGGGAAAGGGATATACCTAGTCAGTTGTAAAGGGAAAGGGGGAAACCTAGTCAGTTGTAAAGGGAAAGGGAGATACCTAGTCAGTTGTAAAGGGAAAGGGGGAAACCTAGTCAGTTGTAAAGGGAAAGGGAGATACCTAGTCAGTTGAAAAGGGGGAAACCTAGTCAGTTGTAAAGGGAAAGGGGGATACCTAGTCAGTTGTAAAGGGAAAGGGGGAAACCTAGTCAGTTGTAAAGGGGGATATCTAGTCAGTTGTAAAGGGAAAGGGAGATACCTAGTCAGTTGTAAAGGGAAAGGGAGATACCTAGTCAGGTGTAAAGAGAAAGGGAGATACCTAGTCAGTTGTACAGGGAAAGGGAGATACCTAGTCAGTTTTGAAGGGAAAGGGAGATACCTAGTCAGTTGTAAAGGGAAAGGGAGATTCCTAGTCAGTTGTAAAGGGAAAGGGAGATACCTAGTCAGTTGTAAAGGGAAAGGGAGATACCTAGTCAGTTGTACAGGGAAACCGAGATACCTAGTCAGTTTTGAAGGGAAAGGGAGATACCTAGTCAGTTGTAAAGGGAAAGGGAGATTCCTAGTCAGTTGTAAAGGGAAAGGGAGATACCTAGTCAGTTGTAAAAGGAAAGGGAGATACCTAGTCAGTTGTAAAGGGAAAGGGAGATACCTAGTAAGTTGTAAAAGGAAAGGGAGATACCTAGTCAGTTGTAAAGGGAAAGGGAGATACCTAGTCAGTTGTAAAGGGAAAGGGGGGAAACCTAGTCAGTTGTAAAGGGAAAGGGAGATACCTAGTTAGTTTTAAAGGGAAAGGGGGATACCTAGTCAGTTGTAAAGGGAAAGGGGGAAACCTAGTCAGTTGTAAAGGGGGAAACCTAGTCAGTTGTAAAGGGAAAGGGAGATACCTAGTCAGTTGTAAAGGGAAAGGGGGAAAACTAGTCAGTTGTAAAGGGAAAGGGAGATACCTAGTCAGTTGTAAAGGGAAAGGGGGATACCTAGTCAGTTGTAAAGGGAAAGGGGGAAAACTAGTCAGTTGTAAAGGGAAAGGGGGGAACCTAGTCAGTTGTAAAGGGAAACGGGGATACCTAGTCAGTTGTAAAGGGAAAGGGGGAAACCTAGTCAGTTGTAAAGGGAAAGGGAGATACCTAGTCATTTGAAAAGGGGGAAACCTAGTCAGTTGTAAAGGGAAAGGGGGATACCTAGTCAGTTGTAAAGGGAAAGGGGGAAACCTAGTCAGTTGTAAAGGGGGATATCTAGTCAGTTGTAAAGGGAAAGGGAGATACCTAGTCTGTTTTGAAGGGAAAGGGAGATACCTAGTCAGTTGTAAAGGGAAAGGGAGATACCTAGTCAGGTGTAAAGAGAAAGGGAAATACCTAGTCAGTTGTACAGGGAAAGGGAGATACCTAGTCAGTTTTGAAGGGAAAGGGAGATACCTAGTCAGTTGTAAAGGGAAAGGGAGATCCTAGTCAGTTGTAAAGGGAAAGGGAGATACCTAGTCAGTTGTACAGGGAAAGGGAGATACCTAGTCAGTTTTGAAGGGAAAGGGAGATACCTAGTCAGTTGTAAAGGGAAAGGGAGATTCCTAGTCAGTTGTAAAGGGAAAGGGAGATACCTTGTCAGTTGTAAAAGGAAAGGGAGATACCTAGTCAGCTGTAAAGGGAAAGTTGGAAACCTAGTCAGTTGTAAAGGGAAAGGGAGATACCTAGTTAGTTGTAAAGGGAAAGGGGGATACCTAGTCAGTTGTAAAGGGAAAGGGGGAAACCTAGTCAGTTGTAAAGAGGGAAACCTAGTCAGTTGTAAAGGGAAAGGGAGATACCTAGTCAGTTGTAAAGGGAAAGGGGGAAAACTGGTCAGTTGTAAAGGGAAAGGGAGATACCTAGTCAGTTGTAAAGGGAAAGGGGGATACCTAGTCAGTTGTAAAGGGAAAGGGGGAAAACTAGTCAGTTGTAAAGGGAAAGGGGGGATACCTAGTCAGTTGTAAAGGGAAACGGGGATACCTAGTCAGTTGCAAAGGGAAAGGGGGAAACCTAGTCAGTTGTAAATAGAAAGGGAGATACCTAGTCAGTTGTAAAGGGAAAGGGAGATACCTAGTCAGTTGTACAGGGAAAGGGAGATACCTAGTCAGTTTTGAAGGGAAAGGGAGATACCTAGTCAGTTGTAAAGGGAAAGGGAGATTCCTAGTCAGTTGTAAAGTGAAAGGGAGATACCTAGTCAGTTGTACAGGGTAAGGGAGATACCTAGTCAGTTTTGAATGGAAAGGGAGATACCTAGTCAGTTGTAAAGGGAAAGGGAGATACCTAGTCAGTTGTAAAAGGAAAGGGAGATACCTAGTCAGTTGTAAAGGGAAAGGGGGAAACCTAGTCAGTTGTAAAGGGAAAGGGAGATACCTAGTCAGTTGAAAAGGGGGAAGCCTAGTCAGTTGTAAAGGGAAAGGGGGATACCTAGTCAGTTGTAAAGGGAAAGGGGGAAACCGAGTCAGTTGTAAAGGGGGATATCTAGTCAGTTGTAAAGGGAAAGGGAGATACCTAGTCAGTTGTAAAGGGAAAGGGAGATACCTAGTCTTTTTTGAAGGGAAAGGGAGATACCTAGTCAGTTGTAAAGGGAAAGGGGGATACCTAGTCAGTTGTAAAGGGAAAGGGAGATACCTAGTCAGGTGTAAAGAGAAAGGGAAATACCTAGTCAGTTGTAAAGGGAAAGGGAGATACCTAGTCAGTTTTGAAGGGAAAGGGAGATACCTAGTCAGTTGTAAAGGGAAAGGGAGATTCCTAGTCAGTTGTAAAGGGAAAGGGAGATACCTAGTCAGTTGTATAGGGAAAGGGAGATACCTAGTCAGTTGTACAGGGAAAGGGAGATACCTAGTCAGTTTTGAAGGGAAAGGGAGATACCTAGTCAGTTGTAAAGGGAAAGGGAGATTCCTAGTCAGTTGTAAAGGGAAAGGGAGATACCTAGTCAGTTGTAAAAGGAAAGGGAGATACCTAGTCAGTTATAAAGGGAAAGGGGGAAACCTAGTCAGTTGTAAAGGGAAAGGGAGATACCTAGTTAGTTGTAAAGGGAAAGGGGGATACCTAGTCAGTTGTAAAGGGAAAGGGGGAAACCTAGTCAGTTGTAAAGAGGGAAACCTAGTCAGTTGTAAAGGGAAAGGGAGATACCTAGTCAGTTGTAAAGGGAAAGGGGGATACCTAGTCAGTTGTAAAGGGAAAGGGGGAAAACTAGTCAGTTGTAAAGGGAAAGGGGGGAACCTAGTCAGTTGTAAAGGGAAACGGGGATACCTAGTCAGTTGTAAAGGGAAAGGGGGAAACCTAGTCAGTTGTAAAGGGAAAGGGAGATACCTAGTCAGTTGTAAAGGGAAAGGGAGATACCTAGTCAGTTGTACAGGGAAAGGGAGATACCTAGTCAGTTTTGAAGGGAAAGGGAGATACCTAGTCAGTTGTAAAGGGAAAGGGAGATTCCTAGTCAGTTGTAAAGTGAAAGGGAGATACCTAGTCAGTTGTACAGGGAAAGGGAGATACCTAGTCAGTTTTGAATGGAAAGGGAGATACCTAGTCAGTTGTAAAGGGAAAGGGAGATACCTAGTCAGTTGTAAAAGGAAAGGGAGATACCTAGTCAGTTGTAAAGGGAAAGGGGGAAACCTAGTCAGTTGTAAAGGGAAAGGGAGATACCTAGTCAGTTGAAAAGGGGGAAACCTTGTCAGTTGTAAAGGGAAAGGGGGATACCTAGTCAGTTGTAAAGGGAAAGGGGGAAACCTAGTCAGTTGTAAAGGGGGATATCTAGTCAGTTGTAAAGGGAAATGGAGATACCTAGTCAGTTGTAAAGGGAAAGGGAGATACCTAGTCTGTTTTGAAGGGAAAGGGAGATACCTAGTCAGTTGTAAAGGGAAAGGGGGATACCTAGTCAGTTGTAAAGGGAAAGGGAGATACCTAGTCAGGTGTAAAGAGAAAGGGAAATACCTAGTCAGTTGTACAGTGAAAGGGAGATACCTAGTCAGTTTTGAAGGGAAAGGGAGATACCTAGTCAGTTGTAAAGGGAAAGGGAGATTCCTAGTCAGTTGTAAAGGGAAAGGGAGATACCTAGTCAGTTGTATAGGGAAAGGGAGATACCTAGTCAGTTGTACAGGGAAAGGGAGATACCTAGTCAGTTTTGAAGGGAAAGGGAGATACCTAGTCAGTTGGAAAGGGAAAGGGAGATTCCTAGTCAGTTGTAAAGAGAAAGGGAGATACCTAGTCAGTTGTAAAAGGAAAGGGAGATACCTAGTCAGTTGTAAAGGGAAAGTGGGAAACCTAGTCAGTTGTAAAGGGAAAGGGAGATACCTAGTTAGTTGTAAAGGGAAAGGGGGATACCTAGTCAGTTGTAAAGGGAAAGGGGGAAACCTAGTCAGTTGTAAAGAGGGAAACCTAGTCAGTTGTACAGGGAAAGGGAGATACCTAGTCAGTTTAGAAGGGAAAGGGAGATACCTAGTCAGTTGTAAAGGGAAAGGGAGATTCCTAGTCAGTTGTAAAGGGAAAGGGAGATACCTAGTCAGTTGTATAGGGAAAGGGAGATACCTAGTCAGTTGTACAGGGAAAGGGAGATACCTAGTCAGTTTTGAAGGGAAAGGGAGATACCTAGTCAGTTGTAAAGGGAAAGGGAGATTCCTAGTCAGTTGTAAAGAGAAAGGGAGATACCTAGTCAGTTGTAAAAGGAAAGGGAGATACCTAGTCAGTTGTAAAGGGAAAGTGGGAAACCTAGTCAGTTGTAAAGGGAAAGGGAGATACCTAGTTAGTTGTAAAGGGAAAGGGGGATACCTAGTCAGTTGTAAAGGGAAAGGGGGAAACCTAGTCAGTTGTAAAGAGGGAAACCTAGTCAGTTGTAAAGGGAAAGGGAGATATCTAGTCAGTTGTAAAGGGAAAGGGGGAAAACTAGTCAGTTGTAAAGGGAAAGGGAGATACCTAGTCAGTTGTAAAGGGAAAGGGGGATACCTAGTCAGTTGTAAAGGGAAAGGGGGAAAACTAGTCAGTTGTAAAGGGAAAGGGGGGAACCTAGTCAGTTGTAAAGGGAAACGGGGATACCTAGTCAGTTGTAAAGGGAAAGGGGGAACCTAGTCAGTTGTAAAGGGAAAGGGAGATACCTAGTCAGTTGTAAAGGGAAAGGGAGATACCTAGTCAGTTGTAAAGGGAAAGGGGGAAACCTAGTCAGTTGTAAAGGGAAAGGGAGATACCTAGTCAGTTGTAAAGGGAAAGGGAGATACCTAGTCAGTTGTACAGGGAAAGGGAGATACCTAGTCAGTTTTGAAGGGAAAGGGAGATACCTAGTCAGTTGTAAAGGGAAAGGGAGATACCTAGTCAGTTGTAAAGGGAAAGGGGGAAACCTAGTCAGTTGTAAAGGGAAAGGGAGATACCTAGTCAGTTGTAAAGGGAAAGGGGGATACCTAGTCAGTTGTAAAGGGAAAGGGGGAAACCTAGTCAGTTGGAAAGGGGGATACCTAGTCAGTTGTCAAGGGAAAGGGAGATACCTAGTCAGTTGTAAAGGGAAAGGGAGATTCCTAGTCAGTTGTAAAGGGAAAGGGAGATACCTAGTCAGTTGTATAGGGAAAGGGAGATACCTAGTCAGTTGTAAAGGGAAAGGGGGAAAACTGGTCAGTTGTAAAGGGAAAGGGAGATACCTAGTCAGTTGTAAAGGGAAAGGGGGATACCTAGTCAGTTGTAAAAGGAAAGGGGGAAAAATAGTCAGTTGTAAAGGGAAAGGGGGGAACCTAGTCAGTTGTAAAGGGAAACGGGGATACCTAGTCAGTTGTAAAGGGAAAGGGGGAAACCTAGTCAGTTGTAAAGGGAAAGGGAGATACCTAGTCAGTTGTAAAGGGAAAGGGAGATACCTAGTCAGTTGTACAGGGAAGGGAGATACCTAGTCAGTTTTGAAGGAAAGGGAGATACCTAGTCAGTTGTAAAGGGAAAGGGAGATTCCTAGTCAGTTGTAAAGTGAAAGGGAGATACCTAGTCAGTTGTACAGGGAAAGGGAGATACCTAGTCAGTTTTGAATGGAAAGGGAGATACCTAGTCAGTTGTAAAGGGAAAGGGAGATACCTAGTCAGTTGTAAAAGGAAAGGGAGATACCTAGTCAGTTGTAAAGGGAAAGGGGGAAACCTAGTCAGTTGTAAAGGGAAAGGGAGATACCTAGTCAGTTGAAAAGGGGGAAACCTAGTCAGTTGTAAAGGGAAAGGGGGATACCTAGTCAGTTGTAAAGGGAAAGGGGGAAACCTAGTCAGTTGTAAAGGGGGATATCTAGTCAGTTGTAAAGGGAAAGGGAGATACCTAGTCAGTTGTAAAGGGAAAGGGAGATACCTAGTCTGTTTTGAAGGGAAAGGGAGATACCTAGTCAGTTGTAAAGGGAAAGGGGGATACCTAGTCATTTGTAAAGGGAAAGGGAGATACCTAGTCAGGTGTAAAGAGAAAGGGAAATACCTAGTCAGTTGTACAGGGAAAGGGAGATACCTAGTCAGTTTTGAAGGGAAAGGGAGATACCTAGTCAGTTGAAAAGGGAAAGGGAGATTCCTAGTCAGTTGTAAAGGGAAAGGGAGATACCTAGTCAGTTGTATAGGGAAAGGGAGATACCTAGTCAGTTGTACAGGGAAAGGGAGATACCTAGTCAGTTTTGAAGGGAAAGGGAGATACCTAGTCAGTTGTAAAGGGAAAGGGAGATTCCTAGTCAGTTGTAAAGGGAAAGGGAGATACCTAGTCAGTTGTAAAAGGAAAGGGAGATACCTAGTCAGTTATAAAGGGAAAGGGGGAAACCTAGTCAGTTGTAAAGGGAAAGGGAGATACCTAGTTAGTTGTAAAGGGAAAGGGGGATACCTAGTCAGTTGTAAAGGGAAAGGGGGAAACCTAGTCAGTTGTAAAGAGGGAAACCTAGTCAGTTGTAAAGGGAAAGGGAGATACCTAGTCAGTTGTAAAGGGAAAGGGGGATACCTAGTCAGTTGTAAAGGGAAAAGGGGAAAACTAGTCAGTTGTAAAGGGAAAGGGGGGAACCTAGTCAGTTGTAAAGGGAAACGGGGATACCTAGTCAGTTGTAAAGGGAAAGGGGGAAACCTAGTCAGTTGTAAAGGGAAAGGGAGATACCTAGTCAGTTGTAAAGGGAAAGGGAGATACCTAGTCAGTTGTACAGGGAAAGCGAGATACCTAGTCAGTTTTGAAGGGAAAGGGAGATACCTAGTCAGTTGTAAAGGGAAAGGGAGATTCCTAGTCAGTTGTAAAGTGAAAGGGAGATACCTAGTCAGTTGTACAGGGAAAGGGAGATACCTAGTCAGTTTTGAATGGAAAGGGAGATACCTAGTCAGTTGTAAAGGGAAAGGGAGATACCTAGTCAGTTGTAAAAGGAAAGGGAGATACCTAGTCAGTTGTAAAGGGAAAGGGGGAAACCTAGTCAGTTGTAAAGGGAAAGGGAGATACCTAGTCAGTTGAAAAGGGGGAAACCTTGTCAGTTGTAAAGGGAAAGGGGATACCTAGTCAGTTGTAAAGGGAAAGGGGGAAACCTAGTCAGTTGTAAAGGGGGATATCTAGTCAGTTGTAAAGGGAAAGGGAGATACCTAGTCAGTTGTAAAGGGAAAGGGAGATACCTAGTCAGTTGTAAAGGGAAAGGGGGATACCTAGTCAGTTGTAAAGGGAAAGGGAGATACCTAGTCAGGTGTAAAGAGAAAGGGAAATACCTAGTCAGTTGTACAGGGAAAGGGAGATACCTAGTCAGTTTTGAAGGGAAAGGGAGATACCTAGTCAGTTGTAAAGGGAAAGGGAGATTCCTAGTCAGTTGTAAAGGGAAAGGGAGATACCTAGTCAGTTGTATAGGGAAAGGGAGATACCTAGTCAGTTGTACAGGGAAAGGGAGATACCTAGTCAGTTTTGAAGGGAAAGGGAGATACCTAGTCAGTTGTAAAGGGAAAGGGAGATTCCTAGTCAGTTGTAAAGAGAAAGGGAGATACCTAGTCAGTTGTAAAAGGAAAGGGAGATACCTAGTCAGTTGTAAAGGGAAAGTGGGAAACCTAGTCAGTTGTAAAGGGAAAGGGAGATACCTAGTTAGTTGTAAAGGGAAAGGGGGATACCTAGTCAGTTGTAAAGGGAAAGGGGGAAACCTAGTCAGTTGTAAAGAGGGAAACCTAGTCAGTTGTAAAGGGAAAGGGAGATACCTAGTCAGTTGTAAAGGGAAAGGGGAAAAACTAGTCAGTTGTAAAGGGAAAGGGAGATACCTAGTCAGTTGTAAAGGGAAAGGGGGATACCTAGTCAGTTGTAAAGGGAAAGGGGGAAAACTAGTCAGTTGTAAAGGGAAAGGGGGGAACCTAGTCAGTTGTAAAGGGAAACGGGGATACCTAGTCAGTTGTAAAGGGAAAGGGGGAAACCTAGTCAGTTGTAAAGGGAAAGGGAGATACCTAGTCAGTTGTAAAGGGAAAGGGAGATACCTAGTCAGTTGTAAAGGGAAAGGGAGATACCTAGTCAGGTGTAAAGAGAAAGGGAAATACCTAGTCAGTTGTACAGGGAAAGGGAGATACCTAGTCAGTTTGAAGGGAAAGGGAGATACCTAGTCAGTTGTAAAGGGAAAGGGAGATTCCTAGTCAGTTGTAAAGGGAAAGGGAGATTCCTAGTCAGTTGTAAAGAGAAAGGGAGATACCTAGTCAGTTGTAAAAGGAAAGGGAGATACCTAGTCAGTTGTAAAGGGAAAGTGGGAAACCTAGTCAGTTGTAAAGGGAAAGGGAGATACCTAGTTAGTTGTAAAGGGAAAGGGGGATACCTAGTCAGTTGTAAAGGGAAAGGGGGAAACCTAGTCAGTTGTAAAGAGGGAAACCTAGTCAGTTGTAAAGGGAAAGGGAGATACCTAGTCAGTTGTAAAGGGAAAGGGGAAAAACTAGTCAGTTGTAAAGGGAAAGGGAGATACCTAGTCAGTTGTAAAGGGAAAGGGGGATACCTAGTCAGTTGTAAAGGGAAAGGGGGAAAACTAGTCAGTTGTAAAGGGAAAGGGGGGAACCTAGTCAGTTGTAAAGGGAAACGGGGATACCTAGTCAGTTGTAAAGGGAAAGGGGGAAACCTAGTCAGTTGTAAAGGGAAAGGGAGATACCTAGTCAGTTGTAAAGGGAAAGGGAGATACCTAGTCAGTTGTAAAGGGAAAGGGGGAAACCTAGTCAGTTGTAAAGGGAAAGGGAGATACCTAGTCAGTTGTAAAGGGAAAGGGAGATACCTAGTCAGTTGTACAGGGAAAGGGAGATACCTAGTCAGTTTTGAAGGGAAAGGGAGATACCTAGTCAGTTGTAAAGGGAAAGGGAGATTCCTAGTCAGTTGTAAAGTGAAAGGGAGATACCTAGTCAGTTGTACAGTGAAAGGGAGATACCTAGTCAGTTTTGAAGGGAAAGGGAGATACCTAGTCAGTTGTAAAGGGAAAGGGAGATACCTAGTCAGTTGTAAAGGGAAAGGGGGAAACCTAGTCAGTTGTAAAGGGAAAGGGAGATACCTAGTCAGTTGTAAAGGGAAAGGGGGATACCTAGTCAGTTGTAAAGGGAAAGGGGGAAACCTAGTCAGTTGGAAAGGGGGATACCTAGTCAGTTGTCAAGGGAAAGGGAGATACCTAGTCAGTTGTAAAGGGAAACGGGGAAACCTAGTCAGTTGTAAAGGGAAAGGGGGAAACCTAGTCAGTTGTAAAGGGAAAGGTGGAAACCTAGTCAGTTGTAAAGTGAAAGGGAGATACCTAGTCAGTTGTAAAGGGAAAGGGGGATACCTAGTCAGTTGTAACGGGAAAGGGGGAAACCTAGTCAGTTGTAAAGGGAAAGGGGAATACCTAGTCAGTTGTAAAGGGAAAGGGAGATACCTAGTCAGTTGGAAAGGGAAAGGGGGATACCTAGTCAGTTGTACAACTGAATGCCTTCAACTGAAAAAGGGTGCTGTGTCACCTGATTGATAGTCTCGCGAGGACTGAAGCCTGGGCTTTCAGAGGCTACCTGATTGATAGTCTCGCGAGGACTGAAGCCTGGGCTTTCAGAGGATACCTGATTGATAAGTTCAAGTTATTGTGTCTAGTGTTATGTCAACGGTCCTAATCTGCCATTCCTTACCAGTTATTGTGTTGATTGATCACTTATTATATTCTTAGTATATTCTTGTTCACATTGACCTGTCAGTCACTAATAATTGATCAATAATTTTTTCATCTGTTGTCATGGTAACTCACCACTTGTCCGGTATTCTCCATGCCTCCCTGTAAGAGGTCAGCTCCAGCAGCAGTGGGGTCCCCGACGATGTTCGCCTGGTCGCGGTTAGCAACTAACAACACAGAGATCAATTTATCAATCAATCAATCAGATCCCAAAATAATGTGTGTGTGTATGTGTGTCCGTGTGTGTGTCTTACCTATGTTTACCCCTGCGTCCATTCCCTCCTTTGTCTTTGAACCTGAGGAAAGAAAGACATTACAACACATCAATATCTTACAATCATATTGCAATTTATATGTGAAGAATGATCAGGCATCAGTTTTGTGATATACTATGTAAACACAGACTAGGAACGAACTACTGTGTTAATGAGTGCAGTAAACAGAAATCTGTTGGAATCTATAAGTATTACAGTTATTTGGTGAGGTTTTTGGCCACCCAGTAGCAGCACACTGTATGTCACTCACTTTAAAATCCAAAAGGATGATATTATATTATGATTCCTCTGCTCCATAATATCAGTTTCCCCCTTCCTTTCTCTCTCCATCCCTCTCTCTCTCTCTCTCTCTCCATCCCTCTCTCTCTCTCTCTCTCTCTCGCTCTCTCTCTCTCTCCAACCCTCTCTCTCTCTTTTTCTCTTTCTCTCTCCCTTCCTCTCCCCCCTCTCTCTCTCCCTTTTCTCTTTCTCTTTCCCTCTCTCTCACCCCCTATCTCTCCAACCCTCTCTCTCTCTCTCCCCCCTCTCTTTCACTCTTTGTCTCTCTCTTTCTCCACCCTCTCTCTAACCCCTCTCTCTAACCCCCCTCTCTCTTTCTCCCCCTCTCTCACCCCCTCTCTCTCCAACCCCCTCTCTCTCTCTCTCTCCCCCTCTCTCTCTCTCTCTTTGTCTCTCTCTCTCTCTCTCCTTCTCCCCCCTCTCTCTCCCTCCCCCTCTCTCTCTCTCTTTGTCTCTCTCTCTGACGTTACAGTATTATACATTCTTAGGCTGATTAAATAGTCGTTACGCAACAGCTGGATAGAGGAAAAGAAAAAGGGAGGGATAGAGAGAAAAATAGATTGAGGGAGGGGGGATGGAGAGAAAGAGAGAGCCTACAGGGATGATGCATGAGCAAATCCAGCAAAAAAACTGTAGAATTACATATATATTTCACATAACCAGTAGAATTATACATCTATTTCACATAACCAGTAGAATTATACATCTATTTCACATAACCAGTAGAATTATATATCTATTTCACATAACCAGTAGAATTATATATCTATTTCACATAACCAGTACAATTATATATCTATTTCACATAACCAGTACAATTATATATCTATTTCACATAACCAGTAGAATTATATATCTATTTCACATAACCAGTACAATTATATATCTATTTCACATAACAAGTACAATTATATATCGATTTCACATACAAAAACACATGTTCCATAGCACACAGTTGATTGGATATGAGTACTCTCGCGTTCTCTCTCTACAGTACCTCTCTCTCTTCCCGCCCTCTTTCTCTCTCCTCCACACTCTCTCAGAACTGCAGATGCCTCACTTCATCTATCCTCCGTTTCTCTCTTGTTTTCTTTCTGTCATACCCCTCTCTCTCTTTCTCCCTGCACGCTTCTCGCTCTCTGTGAGCCACGTGACGAGCTGCGCAGTGCTGCAGCAGACGCACACCAATACGCACAGTGGCACACACACACATTGCAGCATGGCTAGGACAAAGTTTCCTTCTCTGAGTCAGAGGAGCATCCCTCCTGGGTACAGCTTCTATCTATTACGTGTGTTTGTGCACAGCAAATTCTCCAGTGTAAAAAACAACAACAACATTGACAGTGTTAAATCAACACTGAAAGTGTTGAGTCTGTGGACCCATATAGACACCAGAACATTGTTAAATTATCACACTGCTTTGTGTAAAACATTATTTAAATATTTCCCAGAGTACCTTTCAAGTAAATTGTAGAGTTATCACCCATGACGGTATTTGTAAGTGCTTGTTGCATTCATCCATTTACAGTCCTGAAGACTTCACCAAATTACATCCTAAGTGAATGTTATTTATTTTAAATGTTTATGCAATACCATACATATTTCATTAAGCCTTATTTTCAGGGCCTAGTTTAACATCAATACAGGGGCCTGAAACTCATACACATCACTTTAAACCAAAAACCACACCTATCATTATCAATTTCCCAGCATGCTTTATTGCAGGTTGATTTTCAGAGTTGTTTGTTTCAATATCTATGTTTGTGCATGTACACTGATTGATTGATTAATCTTATGCTACACGAACACACTAAGACAGTCGTGAAGAGGGCACGACAAAGCCTATTCCCCCTCAGGAGACATTTGGCATGGGTCCTCAGATCCTCAAAAGGTTCTACAGCTGCACCATCAAGAGCATCCTAACTGGTTGCATCACTGCCTGGTATGACAACTGCTTGGCCTCCGACCGCAAGGCACTACAGAGGGTAGTGCGTATGGCCCAGTACATCACTGGGGCCAAGCTTCCTGCCATCCAGGACCTCTATATCAGTCGGTGTCAGAGGAAGGCCCTAAAAATTACAGCCACTCGAGTCATAGACTGTTCTCTCTGCTACCGCATGGTAAGCGGTACCGGAGTGCCAAGTCGAGGTCCAAAAGGCTTCTTAACAGCTTCTACCCCTGAGCCATAAGACTCCTGAACAGCTAATCAAAGAGCTACCCAGACCCCTCTTTTATGCTGCTGCTACTCTCTGTTTATAATCTATGCATAGTCACTTTAACTCTACCTACATGTACATATTACCTCAATTACCTCGACTAACCGGTGCCTTTGTACATTGACTCTGTACCGGCACCCCCTGTATATAGCCTCGCTTGTTATTTTACTGCTGCTGTTGAATTATTTGTTACTCTTATTTTCTATTTATCTATTTTTTATGTAACACTTATTTTAATATTTTTATTAACTTCTTAAAGCACTGTTGTTTAAGGGCTTGTAAGTAAGCATTTCACTGTAAGGTCTACACCTGTTGTATTCTGCACGTGTGACAAATAACATTTGATTTGATTTGATATGTAATATACAGTACCAGTCAACAGTTAGGACACACCTACTCATTCAAGGGTTGTTCTTGATTTTGACTATTTTCTACATTGTAGAATTATAGTGTAGATATCAAAACTATGAAATAACACATGGAATTATGTAGTAACCAAAAAAGTGTTAAACATATCAAAATATATTTTATATTTGAGATTCTTCAAAGTAGCCACCCTTTGCCTTGATGACAGCTTTGCACACTCTTGGCATTCTCTCAACCAGCTTCACCTGGAATGCTGTTCCAACAGTCTTGAAGGAGTTCCCACATTTGCTGAGCACTTGTTGGCTGCTTTTCCTTTACTCTGTGGTCCAACTCATCCCAAACCATCTCAATTGGGTTGAGGTCGGGTGATTGTGGAGGCCAGGTCATCTGATGCAGCACTCCATCACTTTCCTTCTTGGTCAAATAGCCCTTACAGAGCCTGTGTGTTGGTTCATTGTCCTGTTGAAAAACAAATGATAGTGCCACTTAGCGCAAACGAGACGGGATGGCGTATTGCTGCAGAATGCTGTTGTAGCCATGCTGGTTAAGTTTGCCTTGAAGTCTAAATAAATCACTGACAGTGTCACCAGCAAAGCACCCACACACCATCACACCTCCTCCTCCATGCTTCATGGTGGGAACCACACATGCAGAGATCATCCATTCACCTACTCTGTGTTTCACAAAGACAGCGGTTGGAACCAAAAATCTCAAATTTGGACCTATCAGAGCAAAGGAGAGATTTCCACCAGTCTAATGTCCGTTGCTCATGTTTCTTGGCCAAAGCAAGTCTCTTCTTATTATTGGTATCCTTTAGTAGGGGTTTCTTTGCAGCAATTCAACCAAGAAGGCCTGATTCACACAGTCTCCTCTGGACAGTTGATGTTGAGATGTGTCTGTTACTTGAACTCTGAAGCATTTATTTGGGCTGCAATTTCTGAGGCTGGTAACTCTAATGAATTTATCCGTAAAGCAGAGATAACTCTGGGTCTTCCATTCCTGTGACGATCCTCATGAGAGCCAGTTTCATCATAGCACTTGGTGGTTTTTACGACTGCACTTGAAGAAACTATCAAAGTTCTTAAAATGTTCTGCATTGACTGACCTTCATGTCATAAAGTAATGATGGACTGTAGTTTCACTTTGCTTATTTGAGCTGTTCTTGGCATAATATGGACTTGGTCTTTTACCAATTAGGGCTATCTTCTGTATATCACCCCTGCCTTGTCACAACACAAGTGATTGGCTCAAATCCATTAATAAAGAAAGAAATTCCACAAATTATCTTTTAAAAACTTAATTGGGATCAGTGTCCCTTCCACGGGATGGTTGAGCTAAAGTAGTCCAGCAGGATTAATATCAGAGATTACCCCTCCGTGTAAGACTCAGGGGAACTTGTTGTCATGTAGTGTTTCTTGGTGTTTCCCAGCAGGATTAATATCAGAGATTACCCCTCCGTGTAAGACTCAGGGGAGCTTGTTGTCATGTAGTCTTTCTTGGTGTTTCCCAGCAGGATTAATATCAGAGATTACCCCTCCGTGTAAGACTCAGGGGAGTTTGTTGTCATGTAGTGTTTCTTGGTGTTTCCCAGCAGGATTAATATCAGAGATTACCCCTCCGTGTAAGACTCAGGGGAGCTTGTTGTCATGTAGTGTTTCTTGGTGTTTCCCAGCAGGATTAATATCAGAGATTACCCCTCCGTGTAAGGCTCAGGGGAGCTTGTTGTCATGTAGTGTTTCTTGGTGTTTCCCAGCAGGATTAATATCAGAGATTACCCCTCCGTGTAAGACTCAGGGGAGCTTGTTGTCATGTAGTGTTTCTTGGTGTTTCCCAGCAGGATTAATATCAGATATTACCCCTCCGTGTAAGGCTCAGGGGAGCTTGTTGTCATGTAGTGTTTCTTGGTGTTTCCCAACAGGATTCACTTTCACTTGGTGAAATCCATAGGACTTAAAATGAATGAATGCAACAACCATGTTTCTGTCACTAACAAATACAGTCATGGGTGGTAACTACATTTTACTCAAAAGACAAGGCACTAAGTCTTTACACTAAGCGATGTGTTAATTTAACATTGTTCCAGTGTCTATATGGGTCCACAGATTCAACACAATGTTGATTTAACACTCTCAGTGTTCATTTCATTTTATTTTACCCTGGATAACTTCCTGTGTGCGTGTGTGTGTGCATGAGGATTCGTAGAGTGTGAGTGCGTGACCGTCTGTCTGTTGACAGCAGGTATGGGCAACCGACGGCCCCCCTTTTGTAGGCCTGATTATCAATTTACCCCAAAATTCTATAATAATATAAATATATATTTTTGGGAAATCAGTCTAGTATATAGATATTGAAAAATGTATTTGTCAATGGAAATATATTGGATTTTCTATGACAAGGATGGACAACTGGCAGAGATCAATTTCCAATTTAGAATTTTTTGGAACTCAGTCGGGCTTTCAACTTAATGTTGAGTGTTAGAATATTAGAATACACAAGGTGCAATTTTCTAAATGTGGTTGTGCATCAGCAGTTTTTCCTCTTGTTACGTTGGTCACTGATCACTCAATTAGCCCATGTCAGCTAACACTTTTTTAGATGGGTAAGTTAGCCTAGCCAGCTAACTAAACTTGTAGTAATAATGGTCAAATTACCGATTTGGTTGATTTTGTTAATCACAGATATCATGTTCAAAACTGAAAAACATTATCTCCAGCCCATGGCAAATTAAAACATTATCTCCAGCCCATGGCAAAATGAAAACATTATCTCCAGCCCATGGCAAAATGAAAACATTATCTCCAGACCATGGCAAAATAAAACATTATCTCCATCCCATGGCAAAATGAAAAACATTATCTCCAGCCCATGGCAAAATGAAAAACATTATCTCCAGCCCATGGTAAAATGAAAACATTATCTCCACCTCATGACAAAATGAAAACATTATCTCCAGCCCATGGTAAAATGAAAACATTATCTCCACCCCATGGCAAAATGAAAACATTATCTCCACCTCATGGTAAAATGAAAACATTATCTCCACCTCATGGCAAAATGAAACCATTATCTCCAGCCCATGGTAAAATGAAAACATTATCTCCACCCCATGGCAAAATGAAAACATTATCTCCAGCCCATGGTAAAATGAAAACATTATCTCCACACCAAGGCGAAATTAAAACATTATCTCCACCTCATGGCAAAATGAAAACATTATCTCCAGCCCATGGTAAAATGAAAACATTATCTCCACCCCATGGCAAAATGAAAACATTATCTCCACACCAAGGCGAAATGAAAACATTATCTCCACCTCATGGCAAAATGAATAACATTATCTCCAGCCCATGGTAAAATGAAAACATTATCTCCAGCCCATGGCAAAATGAAAACATTATCTCCACCCCATGGCAAAATGAAAACATTATCTCCACACCAAGGTGAAATGAAAACATTATCTCCACCCCATGGCAAAATGAAAACATTATCTCCACATCATGGTAAAATGAAAATATTATCTCCAGCCCATGGCAAAATGAAAACATTATCTCCACCTCATGGCAAAATCAAAACATTATCTCCACCTCATGACAAAATCAAAACATTAACTCCAGCCCATGGTAAAATGAAAACATTATCTCCACCTCATGGTAAAATGAAACCATTATCTCCAGCCCATGGTAAAATGAAAACATTATCTCCACCTCATGGTAAAATGAAAATATTATCTCCACCTCATGGTAAAATGCAAACATTATCTCCAGCCCATGGTAAAATGAAAACATTATCTCCACCTCATGGTAAAATGAAAACATTATCTCCAGCCCTTGGTAAAATGAAAACATTATCTCCACCTCATGGTAAAATGAAAACATTATCTCCACCTCATGGTAAAATGAAAACATTATCTCCACCTCATGGTAAAATGAAAATATTATCTCCAGCCCATGGCAAAATGAAAACATTATCTCCACCTCATGGTAAAACGAAAACATTATCTTCAGCCCATGGTAAAATGAAAACATTATCTCCACCTCATGGTAAAATGAAAACATTATCTCCACCCCATGGTAAAATGAAAACATTATCTCCACCTCATGGTAAAATGAAAACATTATCTCCACCTCATGGTAAAATGAAAACATTATCTCCACCTCATGGTAAAATTAGTAGAATTTCAGGAAATTAACTCTAACATGTTAATGTTTTTTCTCCCTGTCAAGAGGGGGGCAGCTAAAATGTTTTACAAAATTTAACTTAGGGCCCCCAAACGCTGACTTTATGTGTGGGTATAGATCTCGGTACATATTGCAGACCCTCATGATGAGTTCAGATTTTTTGTGGCCCCCACACCCATCAAAGTTGCCCATCCCTGGTCTACAGTATCCAGACCAATACAGTGTTCTTTTTCTAGCTGTTTGGCAGCAGGGTATACCCCTGAAAGAGAGCTCCTCTGCAGCCAATGACCTGTGAAATGGTCCTACGCATATGAGCGCACACACACATGCACGTGCACGTGTATGCACACATGCACACGCAGGCACGCACATGCACACTTCTGCTCCAGTAAGCTTTGAGTGGATGACCTTGTTAGAGAGGCGTTGCATTCTGGGTAAAATTGCATAGCATTTTGTGATAGAAGTAATAATCCATACATGATTTGTTTTGATTGGACGACTCTGCTCCCCCTGGGCCCTGGTGCGCTGGCACACACACACACACACACACACACACACACACACAGACACACACACACACACACACACACACACACACACACACACACACACACACACACACACACACACACACACACACACACACACACACACACACACTCTCTGCTGACGTCTGCAGTCTCAGTTGATAGATTACACACACAAGTAAAAAAAAATATATATATATATATATATTGCCAAATAAGGGTTCTTTGGCTTGTAACAAATGCGCATCCATTTTTGACACTGTATAGAACGCTTTTTTGAAGGTTCTATAAAGAACCTTGCACATAAGGTTCTAAATGGAACTTGTATGATGCTATAAAGAATCCTTTCCTAAGGTTCTATAAAGAACCATTAATAAAAGGTTCTATATAGTAAAAAAAAAGCAAAAAAATTAAAGAAAGTTAATTTCATGCTAACGGAACTTTTTTACAGTAATTTATGGTAACATACTGTACTTTTTTAAATAGTAACTTACAGGTTACTAGCTGCCAGTAAGTTACCATTAAAAAAAGTTACATTTTTTGACAGTGTATTGTTACAACCCTTTTCGGGGCTATATAAAACCTTTTTCTATGGTTCTTTATAGAACCTTTATGGAGAGTGGTTCTATAGAGAACCTTCCCCAAAATCAAAAGTTCTTCGTGATCCTTTTAATAACCATACAGGGTTTTTTATTCTGTTTTAATAGCCTTAATTAATATATTTGTTAAAATTCCATAGGTTTTATTATTGTGTTTATTAACAAGTTGAACCAGGTGTGTTAGCTGTGGAATGGCTGGGGGTCCCTGAGGAGAGCACTACTGATTTTGGTAACTATTCTCAATTGACACAAAGCCATATGCAAATCTTTCACAGGACATTGTCAATAGCCATAAACTTACATGATGATTGACAGCATAACACAACACATTAAATAAACTGGAATGACATTCTCACTCATGGTTGCACTAAAAGAGCGGTGTAAACCACACCCCAAAATATTCTATTGAGCTGTTTGCCCTACATTTTAATTATCACTAAAAGAATCATTACGGTTCCACATAGAACCATCACCCTTCCACTTGAGGAACTGACTTTTTTTAGTGTGTAGATACAGTATGTTTTCAGGAACATGAACCCTCTGGCAGGTAGCATAGTGGTAAGAGTTTTGAGCCAGTAACCGAAAGGTCACTAGTGAAGGGATAAGGTGAAATAAATCTGTCAATCTGCCCTTGGGCAAGGTACTTAACCCTAATTGCTGAATAATGGCTGATCTCTCGGAGTGGGATATCCACTAAATACATTTCCTCACCACGCACTTGTACAGGTTACACAAATGTAAGCACCCCCTTCACCGAACCTCTCTCAATCTATCCATCTCTTTCTCCATCTGTTCATCTCTAAGCCATGGGATGGGAAGCAGCCAGCTCAATGACGTAACCTCAGGGTCTATTCTCTCTCTCTCTCTCTCTCTCTCTCTCTCTCTCTCTCTCTCTCTCTCTCTCTCTCTCTCTCTCTGCTTCTCTCTCTCTCTCTCTCTCTCTCTGCTTCTCTCTCTCTCTCTGCTTCTCTCTCTCTCTCTCTCTCTCTCTCTCTCTCTCTCTCTCTCTCTGCTTCTCTCTCTCTCTCTCTCTCTCTCTCTGCTTCTCTCTCTCTCTCTGCTTCTCTCTCTCTCTCTCTCTCTCTCTCTCTCTCTCTCTCTCTCTCGCTCTTTTAAATGTACACAGAACAAAAAGATAAACACAACATGTCAAGTGATGGTTCAAGAGCTGAAATAAAAGATTCCAGAAATGTCTCTAGAATTTTGTGCACAAATCTGTTTGCATCCTTGTTAGTGAGCATTTCTCCTTTGTAAAATAATCCATCCACCTGACAGGTGTGGCATATCAAGAAGTTGACTAAATAGCATGCTACTTACACAGGTGCCACTTGTGCTGTGGACAATAAAAGGCCACTCTAAAATGTGCAGTGTTGTCACACAACACAAGATGTCTCAAGTTTTGAGGGAGCGTGCAATTGGCCTGCTGACTGCAGGAATGTCCACCAAAACTGCTGCTAGAGAATTGAATGTTAATTTCTCCACCATAAGCCGTTTTAGAGAATTTGGCAGTACGTCCAACTGACCTCACAACGACAGACCACATGTACGGCGTCGTGTGGACGAGCAGTTTGCTGATGTCAACGTTGTGAACAGAGTGCCCCATGGTGGTGGTGGGGTTATGGTACAGGCAGACATAAGCTACGGACAACGAACACAATTTCATTTTATCGATGGCAATTTGAATGCACAGAAATACCGTGATGAGTTCCTGAGGGTAATTGTGAGACCCATTTTTTACAAGGTATCTGTGACAAACAGATGCATATCTGTATTCCCATTCATGTGAAATCCATAGATTAGGGCCTAATGAATTTATTTCAATTGACTGATTTCCTTATTATGAACTGTAACTCAGTAAAACCTTTGAAATTGTTGCATGTTGCATTTATATTTTTGTTCAGTATAAATCGTCATTGATTTGGCTATGTATGAACATTGAACTGAGCCAATAAATGTAATTGCACCCCCCCTCTATTTCTCTCTTCCCATCACTCCCTCTGTCTGTTCCCTGCAGACTCTGAAGGCAGTTAGTCATCAGTAGTCTCACACACACACACACACACACACACACACACACACACACACACACACACACACACACACACACACACACACACACACACACACACACACACACACACACACACACACACACACACACACACACACACACACACACACACACACGTTCCACCAGGTTCCATCCCGTTATTCTGTAGTGTTAGCTGTAGCTGTCAGACTGAGGGGTCAGAGATGCACAAAGCTGTGTGTGTGTACCCTGTTCCTAGCGCAAACCCTTTGGCCCTCACACAGGCTAACCTTGAGCAGTGACGCACATACACACTCTCACACACACTGGTGAATCCCTCCTCACAGAATCAACCTCTCACAGTATTGGACCCTGTCTAATTGTCTGGTGGTAGCAGCCTTGGCATGGTCTTATCTAGGTTATAACATGTTATAGCGCTCTTGTGAACGACTGCAGTCCCACCAATGTCACACTACATCTTCCACTCTCTCCCCTCTCTTCTAGCTCTCTCTTCCTCTGTCTTTCTTTCTCTCTCTCTCTTCCTCTCTATTCTCTATATCCTCTCTATTCTCTCTCTCTCCTCCTCCCCTCTATCCTCTCTATCCTCTCTATCCTCCTCTCTTCTAGCTCTCTCTTCCTCTGTCTTTCTTTCTCTCTCTCTCTTCCTCTCTATTCTCTCTCTCTCTCCTCCTCCTCTCTATCCTCTCTATCCTCTCTATCCTCCTCGCTATCATCTCTATTCTCTCTCTCTCTTCCTCTCTATTCTCTATATCCTCTCTATTCTCTCCCTCTCCTCCTCCTCCTCTCTATTCTCTATTCCTCCTCCTCCTCTCTATTCTCTCTATCATCTCTATCCTCTCTCTCTCACTCTCTCTCTCCTCCTCTTCTCTATCATCTCTATCCTACTCTATCCTCTCTATTCTCTCTATCCTCTCTATCCTCTCTATCCTCTCTATCCTCCTCTCTATATCCTCTCTATCCTCCTCTCTATCCTCTCTCTCCTCCTCTCTATATCCTCTCTATCCTCTCTCTCTCTCACTCTCTCTCCTCCTCTTCTCTATCCTCTCTATCCTACTTTCTGTCCTCTCTATCCTCCTCTCTATTCGCCTCTCTCTCTCTCTCTCTCACTCTCTCTCCTCCTCCTCTCTATTCTCTCTATCCGCTCTATCCTCCTCTCTATCCTCTATCTATCCCCCTCTCTCTTCTCCACTCTATCCTCCTCTCTTAATCTGATTCCTTCACTCCATGTCTTCCTCTGTCCCTCTACTATTTTCTTCATCCTTGTCTCTACCACACCCCATCTCTTTCTTTCTGTCCCTCTCTCCTCCTCGTTCTCTCTGCACCAGCTCTGCAGTATTCTGCCTCTGCTCCTTGGCAACCTCATCCCCTCCCCCTTCCTCACTGTTACTGTCCCAGACTGGTGTACCCATGGGACCCCTTTATCGCGCTCACACACACACTCACACACTCATTGCAGTGCTGTGGGTACACTTACCTACATACATGACACCCTCCTTGGTCTTAGCGGCTGCCCCCTCCACCCCAGCCTTGGTCTTCTCCGCAGCGGCCACCACCCCCTCCTTGGCCATGCTGAACCCCTTCATCAGTACATCCATCCTGGGATAGGTCTCTCCTGGGCTTCCCTGCTCTGAAACGGGCCTGCTGGCTGCTGGCTGGGCTGGTCACACAGACTGTGTGAGAAAGAGAGTGTGTGTATCAGTGACTCCTCCTCCAACAGTGGTGCAGAGAGAGAGATGGAGAGAGCGATAGAGAGAGAGAGGACTGCACTTCAGGGCTACAGGATGCAGACTGAGAGAGAAGAGGAGAGAGAGACTGAGTGGACAGAGAGAGAAGAGAAAGTGTGAGAGAGAAATAAAGAGGAAGCAGGCGTGCATGTGATGGAGAGAACGAGCGACAGAAAGACAGAACATGCTGGTTGCTGCAGCATATTTAAGTCACGCTGCAGCCAACCCCTCCCCTTCTCTCTCACTCTCTCCCCTTCCTTGCTTTCTCTCTTTCTCTCTCTCTATTTCTCTCTCTCTCTCTCTATTTCTCTATTTCTCTCTCTCTATTTCTCTATTTCTCTATTTCTCTCTATTTCTCTCTCTCTCTCTCTCTCTCTCTCTCTCTCTCTCTCTCTCTCTCTCTCTCTCTCTCTCATTGCTCACACACGCAGAGCGACCTCAAGCTAGCTGACTCCATATTTAATACGCAGGTTGCTCTGTCAGAGATTTATGTGATGAAACTGAAAATCAATTAGATGAATAAAGAAAATAGATTGGAGCGCTTGTTGAGACGACTGTGTTGAGATGGCTGGAGTTCTGAAAAGGGAAGGAAATTAATATTAATGTTGATGCTGCAGTTATAATTATCAGTTTACCATCGTATTATTAGCTGAATCTACACTTCCTGAAAGTCTGCTGTGACATTACCTCTGACCTCACTCAGCTTCCACCATGTTCTTTAACCCAGTACAATTGAAGAGGGTCTGGTCCAGTCCTTTCACATCCATACAAGGGGGGTGAGCAAGTGTATTCTTTGGGGGGTAGAGGAGAGAAACTGACCATAGCTTCGATTCAGACGGCCATTTTCTATCGGTGGCACAACAAAATGCTGACTCACCCTGCACCCCCTCTTTGCACCCCCCCCCCAACCCCCTTATGACCTGTTCTCTTAAAGGCCCAGTGTTGTCAAAAATGTGATTTTCCTGTGTTTTATATATATTTTCACACTATAAGGTTGGAATAATACTGTTAAATTGTGAAAATTATGATAATGTACTTTTACTGTAAGAGCTGTTTGAAAAGAGCACCTTAAATATCTGCCTGTTTTGGTGGGATGAAGTTGTGGCATTCCATGGTGACACCATGCGGTAAATTAGTTAATAGACCAACAAGAAAGAGAGATCTAAGCCTCTCTGCTAAGAACTGAGGCAGCAGGTAGCCTAGCGGTTAAGAGCGTTTGGTCCCGTAAACCGAAAAGTCACTGGTTGAAATCCCTGAGATGGCAAGGTGGTAAAATCTGCTGTTCTGCCCTTAATTAAGCAAGGCAGGTAATCCCCAAGAACAACTGGTACATGGATGTTGATTAAGGCAGCCCCACGCACCTCCCTGATTCATTTTGGTTGAATGCATTCAGTTGTTTAAAAGAGTAGGTATCCCATTTCCCAGCGAATTTAGTTTTCCCCTATCCCACTCAGACCACGTCAAGACAGTCTTAGCCAAATTCTTACTTAAGAAATTGCCTTATATTAAGAAGTTATTTTTGTTTCTACCATTTTAATTGGAAACAATCACATGAATGATTTGACATTGAGATAAAAATGTCTGCATATGACCATTTAATCTATCTACAATATATGTCTGTGTAGAGGCACTCCCTCCAGTGGCCATAATACACACTGCATCATGACGCAGCAATACCTTGGAATCCATTCCTGTCACAAAATGGACGCTAAGGACTTGCACAGCCAAATTAGAAGATGCAACATACTCACTTGTCCTCTGTCTCAAATACCCTCTTGCGGTCTCCTACACCTCTTTCTCTCTCCTCTCTCCCCCTATTTCTCCGCCTCAATGGGTGATTTGGGATGTTTTATTTGCGCTTACCATGCCTGTGTTTTTGTATTTTAATGTGTGTATATATGTATTGTATTTGGAAAGTATTCAGACTAATTTACTTTTTTCACATTTGGTTACGTTACAGCCTTATTCTAAAATGGATTCAAAAAAATATATATCCTCACCTATCTACACACGATACCCCATAATGTCAAAGCAAAAACAGGTTTTTATACATTTTTGCAAACCCCCCCAAAAAAACTGAAATATCACATTTACACAAGTATTCAGACTCTTTACTCAGTACTTTGTTGAAGCACCTTTGGCAGCGATTACAGCCTAGAGTTTCCTTGGGTATGATGCTACAAGCTTGGCACACCTGTATTTGGGGAGTTTCTCCCATTCTTCTCTGCAGATCCCATCACTCTCCTTGGTCAAATAGCCCTTACATAGCCTGGAGGTGTGTTTTGGGTCATTGTCCTGTTGAAAAACAAATGATAGTCCCACTAAGCGCAAACCAGATGAGATGGCTGCAGAATGCTGCAGAATGCTGTGGTAGCCATGCTGGTTAAGTGTGTCTTGAATTCTAAATAAATCAGTGTCACCAGCAAAGCACCCATACACCATCATACCTCCTCCTCCATGCTTCACGGTGGGAACCACACATGCGGAGGTCATCTATTCACCTACTCTGTGTCTCACAAAGACAGCGGTTGGAACCAAAAATCTCAAATTTGGACAGTCTAATGTTCATTGCTCGTGTTTAAGTTTCTTATTATTATTGGTGTCCTCTAGTAGTGTTTTTCTGTGCAGCAATTAGACCATGAAGACCTGATTCACGCAGTCTCCTCTGAACAGTTGATGTTGACATATGTCTGCTACTTGAACTCTGTCAAGCATTTATTTGGGCTGCAATCTGAGGTGCAGTTAACTGTAATGAACTTATCCTCTGCAGCAGAGGTAACTCTGGGTCTTCCTTTCCTGTGGCAGTCCTCATGAGTGCCAGTTTCATCATAGCTTTTGATGGTTTTTGCGACTGCACTTGAAGAAACTGTCAAAGTTCTTGAAATTATCCGGATCGACTGACCTTCATG
Source organism: Salmo trutta (assembly GCF_901001165.1). Classification (NCBI taxonomy): domain Eukaryota; kingdom Metazoa; phylum Chordata; class Actinopteri; order Salmoniformes; family Salmonidae; genus Salmo; species Salmo trutta. The sequence goes on from NC_042958.1 coordinate 51,655,707, forward strand.
TCTTAAAGTACTGATGGACTGTCGTTTCTCTTTGGTTATTTGAACTGTTCTTGCCATAAGGAAATCTTCTGTATACCCCCCCCCCCCCCCCCCACCTTGTCACAACACAACTGATTGGCTCAAATACATTAAGAAGGAAAGAAATTCCACAAATTAACTTTTAACAAGGCACATGTTAATTGAAATGCACTCCAGGTGACTACCTCATGAAGCTGGTTGAGAGAATGCCAAGAGTGTTTAAAGCTGTCATCAAGGCAAAGGGTGGCTACTTTGAAGAATCTCAAATAGAAAATATATTTTGATATGTTTAACAGTTTTTTGGTTATTACATGATTCCACATGTGTTATTTTCTAGTTGTAATGTCTTCACTATAATTCTACAATGTAGAAAATAGTAAAAATCAAGAAAAACCCTTGAATGAATAGATGTGTCCAAACTTTTGACTGGTACTGTATATATTTTTGTTTATATTTTGTGTTCATTGTATTACACAGGGCACATTTGGAAATGAGATCTAGGTCTCATTATGTCTCCCCTGTTAAAATAAAGGTTAAATAAATACATATATATATTTTTTTAAGTGGTTGATCACCGGGTGTCTGAGGCCATATCTATAAGTTGAGAAAAATCTACCAGAGACACATGACCAACACTCACACAGCTAATTTGGTTTAAAGAAAATATTTATTCACGTTGATAATAGTACTGTCACGGTTGTCGTCGGTGAAGGAGGACAAATACGCAGCAGGTACGTGTATGCTCATCTTGATTTTTATTAACTACAAAAATGAACATACAAAATAGCAAAACGAAATGAACGAACGAACAACTACAAACAGTCTGGTAAAGCATACGGCTTACACACAGAACAATCACCCACAAATAACAACCACAAACACACCCTAATATATGGGACTCTCAATCAAAGGCAGATAGACAACACCTGCCTTCAACTGAGAGTCCCAACCCCAATCAACACAACATAGAAACACACTCACCAGACTAGACATAGAAATACATAAACATAGACTATAAACCAAAACCCCAGAAATACTAAATCAAACACCCTTTAACCAAACACACCACCCTGAACCACATAAAACAAATACCCTCTGTCACGCCCTGACCAAACTACAAAACAATTAACCTTATATACTGGCCAGGACGTGACAAGTACATTTTAAATTTGTGGGTGTTTGTACATTCTTATGTATTGTCTGTGCATTTTTGTTAATTTAGCATGCGTACATAAGTGTGTGCACGTGTGTGTGTGTGTTACATGATCACTTTTACAATTTCTCTTAAATATGTTTTTGTACGGTTCCCTATCAGTTAGGAGAGACAGAACAACCAAAAAGAAAGAAAAAGGAAAGACATTCCAAACATTCTGAACATTTCCAAACATTCTGTCTCTCTAGTACACTTGCACTGATTATATAGTACCTGTCTGTCTCTCTAGTACACTTGCACTGATTATATAGTACCTGTCTGTCTCTCTAGTACACTTGCACTGATTATATAGTACCTGTCTGTCTCTCTAGTACACTTCCACTGATTATATTGTACCTGTCTGTCTCTCTAGTACACTTCCACTGATTATATAGTACCTGTCTGTCTCTCTAGTACACTGATTATATAGTACCTATCTGTCTCTCTAGTATAATGATTATATAGTACCTGTCTGTCTCTCTAGTACACTTCCACTGATTATATTGTACCTGTCTGTCTCTCTAGTACACTTCCACTGATTATATTGTACCTGTCTGTCTCTCTAGTACACTTCCACTGATTATATAGTACCTGTCTGTCTCTCTAGTACACTGATTATATAGTACCTATCTGTCTCTCTAGTATAATGATTATATAGTACCTGTCTGTCTCTCTAGTACACTTCCAATGATTATATTGTACCTGTCTGTCTCTCTAGTACACTTCCACTGATTATATAGTACCTGTCTGTCTCTCTAGTACACTGATTATATAGAACCTGTCTGTCTCTCTAGTACACGTCCACTGATTATATAGTACCTGTCTGTCTCTCTAGTACACTTATTATATAGTACATGTCTGTCTCTCCAGTACACTTCCACTGATTATATAGTACCTGTCTGTCTCTCTAGTACACTGATTATATAGTACCTGTCTGTCTCTCTAGTACACTGATTATATAGTACCTGTCTGTCTCTCTAGTACACTGATTATATAGTACCTGTCTGTCTCTCTAGTACACTGATAAAATAGTACCTGTCTGTCTCTCTAGTACACTGATTATATAGTACCTGTCTGTCTCTCTAGTACACTGATTATATAGTACCTGTCTGTCTCTCTAGTACACTGATTATGTAGTACCTGTCTGTCTCTCTAGTACACTGGCACTGATTATATAGTACCTGACTGTCTGCCTGTCTCATGTACCCTATGTCTGATTACATTGTACTTAGTCGCTCTATCTCTAAACAGATAGAGGTGACAAGGCTCATACAACTGGAATTACTTTGTGTTAGTAATACATTGCCTCTAATGTCAACTGAGGACTAAGACATTGAGCATGAGCCTTGACGTCAGGGAAATACACACAACAACACACTGATCCAGAAACACAATATCTCTGATACATTCTACAGACAAGCAATGGAAACTAAACCAATCAAAGCTAGCTAATAGTAAATAGGATGTAAAAGACACCACCACCACTACATGCACACTGCAAACACGCACACTGCAAACACGCACACTGCAAACACGCACACTGCAAACACGCACACTGCAAACACGCACACTGCAAACACGCACACTGCAAACACGCACACTGCAAACACGCATACTGCAAACATGCACATGTAACCGATGTGAAATGGCTAGTTAGTTAGCGGTGGTGCGCGCTCGTAGCATTTCAATCGGTGACGTCACTCGCTCTGAGACTTGAAGTAGGGTTTCCCCTTGCGTTGCAAGGGCCGCGGCTTTTGTGGCGCGATGGGTAACGATGCTTCGTGGGGTGTCAGTTGTTGATGTGTGCAAGGGTCCCTGGTTCAAGCCCAGGTTGGGGCGAAGAGAGGGACGGAACCTACACTGTTACAAACACGCACACTGCAAACACGCACACTGCAAACACGCACACTGTACATTCCTAGGTAGTAGTGATGCCTTATTAACGTTCATACTGTATACTACTAATGCACGTACATGCACACGTCAACAAACATACAGAATGAGTACCCACATATAAACACACACAGTCCAGCATACATGTACTGGCCATAAATGCATTTATGCATACCTATGAACACACTAACACATATACATGTACGGTATATCCTGATGAAAATGACACAATGCAGTATTTTGATTCTTTTTTTAGAACATTTCATTACAGCGTTGATAAGTGTTATTACAATTGGACTTCATCAACAGTAGACGTAATCTCAGTATCTACAGTATTATTACCGCAGTACATTATACTGGGAAACAATTTTCCTTTATAAAGGGTTTGTAACATGTTTATAAGTTGTATTTAGACTGTTCATCATTAGTATATAAGCAGTTTACTTGTTATTTATAAATTATAATGAATAAATAATGAATAGTCTATAAACTCATAGAAACCCTTCATGAAATATAGGGTTAGGGTTAATGATGTTACGTTTGATGCGTATGCATCGACATCGCTAAGCAGTGTACATCGAAGCAGTGTGCCGATACCTGTATCACTTTATCAAAAGCACGTGATCAATGACGATAGTTCTAGGAGTCGTTCTGTGTGTTATAATAGCAGTTGTGTTTATATATACATATATAGTTGTGTGTGATCACTGTGATGTTTCCCTGGATTCCCTGCGACCCAGCAGACTGACTGACAGGAGCAGGAGCTCCACAAGCACACACACACACAGACATGCATAAGCGCACGTACACACACTCAGACAGAAGAAGAATACTTTGTTGTCCGTTTTCTTGGAGAGAACGGAAACTGGTGTTTTTACTCTTAGATCAAGCCCCCGAGGCACACACACTACCCAAATAGTTGGAGCAGTTTAGGGGTTATGTGCTGAATACAGATATGGATCTATCCCTGACACTCTGTGTGTGTGTGTGTGTGTGTGTGTGTGTGTGTGTGTGTGTGTGTGTGTGTGTGTGTGTGTGTGTGTGTGTGTGTGTGTGTGTGTGTGTGTGTGTGTGTGTGTGTGTGTGTGTGTGTGTGTGTGTTGAGGAGAGAGAGAGAGAGAGAGAGAGAGAGAGAGAGAGAGAGAGAGAGAGAGAGAGCGAGATACTGCATGAGAGCGGGGTTGTGATCGACTTCAACCAGAGTGGAACATTCCAGCATGGCGAGGAGCAGCTGTTCTGGTATTTGTTTGTGTCAGCTTACAAAAAGAGGGTCACCTGTACCGAACTAGGGATATATGGTCAGGCTTACCGACACGTTACCGGACACATTTAACGTGTGCCAATCAGTACAACCTCTTAACTTCACCCCCCAGCACAGCTTAGTTTAGCCAAGAACTGATGAAGTGAGAGGACTTTCCCTCAAGGCCATCAGCGCCCAAGAGCTAAATCACCCGTTGTCAGCGGAATGACTGTAGTCGTCATGTACACACGAACAGTGTGACCCTGTGGTGCTGTGTTACCTGGAGACAGTCCAGGTGTGTGTCCGAGCGTGCACGTTACCACTCCGGGTGGCGACCACGAATGTGAACCAGCGTAATGTGTTCCGGGATAATCACGGAATGTTCTGAGGGGTGTGTGCTCGTTAACCCCTCCCCCCAACTTGTCCCAGACTGGAGATAACCAGGGGAGGGGATGGGGACAGGAACAGAGTGACGAGCAAAATAAAACATGGGGGTAGTACAACAAGGCCTTAGTTTCAGGTGTTTCCAGTGGTTGGGAGAGGAGGAAGTGTTTTTTCCCAGTTAGTTTGGCGGTTTTGTTATGGGAGGTGTTGGTTGGGAACTAGTGCACTATACGGGGAACAGGGTTCCATTTCCTATACGCCCCCAGGCTACCTACCCCAGGAATGACACTCCTCTGCTTGCCCCCTCTCTACCCAATCTGGCAGCCCCAGCCTCCTCTCCTGCCACCTTGCCTTGCAGCAGGGCCATCTCTCTGAGTGTGTGCAGAATACAGGCCAATGGAGGAGTTATATTGCCCCTTCTGGCTCAGGGGAGACACTGCAGTGGCACGGGGAGAGGATGTACAGGGCCCAGAGGGCAGCTCAATAGGCTTTAGGAGGTTAGAATCCCAGGTCTCTTCACCTCTAGCTTTTCTTCTTCTTCTTCTTCTTCTTTTTCTAACATCATCACCCTCCAAGAGAAATATGGTGAATCCCAAACTGCCCCCTCGCCCCTACCAACTCCCTTGGGAGGTTAACTTCCAGAGAGTGGTGAAGGGATCAATAAACCCATCAACTTTGGGACAAACTAGTGACTTGATTGATGCAATTCATGTTTCACTTTTAAAAAGGAATTAAACAGCATGAAATTCAAATGAACAAATCCCCCCTGTCGTTTTACAAGATATACACCTCAGTAACAGTTTAATATTTCATTTGGGAGGTATTTCATATTTTACATGTATCAAGTCTCAAAATCTGACATAAACAAATACGTGTGGCGTATAATTGTGGCATATAACTCTCCATTCTGTTGTATCAAACTGTGCAAACTCCAAATATATCGCGACGCGTTTCGGGATAGCACTTCGCTCTGAAGCCTGCAGCCTTGCCCGAAGTGGCTTTTGGAGGGTCTAATTAATGGAGGGCCAAGGGGCGAAGGGAAGGGAGTGATTTTGGGACGCACCGGTAGTGAGGGGCTAAGAGAAATAAAGAGTGATGGATGGGTTAACAATGAGGGAAACGATAGATAGATAGATAGATAGATATAGAAATAGAGATAGATAGATAGATATAGAAATAGAGATAGATAGATAGAGATAGATAGATAGAGATAGATAGATATAGAGATAGATAGATAGATATAGAAATAGATAGATATAGAGATAGATAGATAGATAGATATAGAAATAGATAGATATAGAGATAGATAGATAGAGAAATAGATAGATAGAGAAATAGATAGATAGATAGATAGATAGATAGATAGATAGATAGATAGATAGATAGATAGATAGATAGATAGATAGATAGATAGATAGATAGATAGATAGATAGATCGGGGTGGTGTATCCTCTTCACTATCTGGCCAGAGCATGATCCTTTGATAGTTCCAGTCAGTATGGGATAGAAAGTTGAGACCCCTCCTGTCTGTGGGGAAAACAACCTGTGGTTACGCCATTGGCTCACAGCAAAAAATGTATTGTTGTCTGCTTGTTTTAGTCAATTTACCAAACTACATTCAAGAAAAGTACAACATGTCTAAAGATTACTATTCAACATTGCCTGCTCTCTAGCATTATCACTACTTAGAAAAATGTAATATTGTAGGGCGTCCCTCATGGCCCTTTTCATGACGGCCACGTGAGTTACAAAAGAACTACACTAAACAAGTAAAATATCTTACCTGTGATGAAATGTTCTGAACGCACATAGCTATGTGTGGCCTACTTGGACAACCGGGTCCCCACATTTCCACCTCTCCCACGAACTGCCTGAAGCCACAGACAGGGCTCTTCTCCGAGCCTCTATTGCCTTACTTGGGAGCCTTATGAACCGTAGGTGGAGATTTTTTTTACCTGGCTACATTTACATTGAACAACATGCAGCAGCTTTTCAGCATGTTTTGTTATTTCTGTAAAATAAGACAAAGTTGGCTCTTTTGGGTCAATTGGAAAGAATGTTTGTGTTCCACAATTTGTGGGCGTGTTCGAGGTGAATCACATGAATAAAGACTCAGAAGATCCTCTGCAACTCTGCTTTTTCCTGTGGAAGCTGCTACAGCCGCACTAGGAACACTAGAGGGCGCCAACACACAGTCTTGATTCCCATCTTCTGTCCAAAGACAAGCACACACGAGCAGACAGAAACTCCCAAACTTTTGTGTGTGTTTACCTTTTGGTGAGGGATAACTGGCATGGGGGAGTCCATTCTGGGCATTGCCATGGGAACAGGGACGGGACGTTTCGACCTGGATTCAGAACCACAACAACACATTTTTAGCATTTTGTAGTTGAGCATGTTATCTTCTAAGTATTTTAAGAGCAAGTGTACGTGTGTGTGCTTACTTCTGCATGGCGAGGGTCAGTTTATTGGAAGACATTTTAATCTTGTTCTGTGCCTCCAGGTGCGTCATTCCCTCTGTACTGAGAGAGAGAGAGAGAGAGAGAGAGAGAGAGAGATAAAAGAGGCATGTAATATAAGAGAAACTGACATAGATACTTCTGCTCAAACTCTCTCTCACACACACACAGAGGAAAATAGCACAGCAAATTCGCTGTATTGCAACTGCTTGGAATCCGACATCAAGGCGCTACAGAGGGTAGTGCGTACGACCCAGTACATCACTGGGGCCAAGCTCCCTGTCATCCAGGACCTCTATACCAGGCGGTGTCAGAGGAAGGCTCAAACATTTGTCAAAGACTCCAGCCACCTAAGAAACAGACTGTTCCAAGTCTGGGACCAGCAGGACTCTAAACAGCTTCTAGCCATGAGACTTCTAAATAAGACCGCTAAACAGCTAATCAAATGGCTGACCCACAAATTTTTTCACATATGCTGCTGCTACTGTCTATTATCTGCCCTGTTGCCTAGTCACTTTACCTCTACCTACATGCCCAGTACATAGCTACCTCAATTACCCCTGCATATCGACTCAATACTGGTACTCCCTGTATGTACATATCCATGTTATTTTTTACTCGTTATTTATTTTCGTTATTTTCTGTGGTATTCCTCTTGTCACTATTTCAATTTTTTATTATATCTTTAAGTGCACTGTTGGAAAATAACCCATAAGAAAGCATTTCACTGTTGGTCTAAACCCGTTGCTACGAAGCATGTGACAAATACATCTTGATTTGAATAAATCCACACAGAGTTTCTCTAGTACACTGAGAGACTCTGATTTCAAGGTTTTACTGCTAACCTACAAAGCATTACATGGGCTTGCTCCTACCTATCTTTACGATTTGGTCCTGCCGTACATACCTACACGTACGCTACGGTCACAAGACGCGGGCCTCCTAATTGTCCCCAGAATTTCTAAGGAAATTTCTAAGGAAACAGAATTTCTAAGGAAACAGAGGTAAAGTGACTAGGTAAAGTGACTAGGCAACACTGAAAGTGTTGAGTTTGTGGATCCACATAGACACAGTAACAGTGTTTAATTAACACACTGCTTATTGTAAAACCTTATTCAAATATTTCCCAGTGTGCCTTTCGAGTGTATTGTGACGTAATCACCCATGACTGTTTGTTAGCCATGACTGTTTGTTAGTGACAGAGTCATGGTTGTTGCAGTCATCCATTTTTTGTCTTATGGACTTCAGCAAGCGAGATCCTAAGTGAATATGTTATCATTAAAATAACATAATGCATAAGTACAGTGTCTTTAGAATACATTTCTTAATGTGTTACAAAGTGGGATTAAAGTGGATTTAACAGCAATTTTTTGTCCACGATCTACACAAAACACTCTGTAATATCAATGTGGAAGAACCTTTTTTTTTATACATGAAAAATACAATATTAATATACACTACACGGCCAAAAGTATTGGACACATGCTCGTTGAACATCTCATTCCAAAATCATGGCCATTAATATGGAGTTGGTCCCCCCTTTGCTGCTATAACAGCCTCCACTCTTCTGGGAAGGCTTTCCACTAGATGTTGGAAAATTGCTACGGGGACTTGCTTCCATTCAACCTCAATAGCATTAGTGAGGTCGATTACTGATCTTGGGAGATTAGGCCAGGCTCGCAGTCAGCGTTCCAATTCATCCCAAAAGTGTTTGATGGGGTTGAGGTCAGGGCTCTATGCAGGCCAGTCAAATCAAATGTATTTATATAGCCCTGCTTACATCAGCTGATATATCAATGTGCAGTACAGAAACCCAGCCTAAAACCCCAAACAGCATGCAATGCAGGTGTAGAAGCACGGTGGCTAGGAAAAACTCCCTAGAAAGGCCGAAACCTAGGAAGAAACCTAGAGAGGAACCAGGCTTTGAGGGGTGGCCAGTCCTCTTCTGGCTTTGCCGGGTGGAGATTATAACAGAACATGGCCAAGATGTTCAAATGTTCATAAATGACCAGCATGGTCAAATAACAATAATCACAGTAGTTGTCGAGGGTGCAACAAGTCAGCACCTCAGGAGTAAATGTCAGTTGCCTTTTCATAGCCGATCATTGAGAGTATCTCTACCGCTCCTGCTGTCTCTAGAGAGTTGAAAACAGTAGGTCTGGGACAGGTAGCACGTCTGGTGAACAGGTCAGGGTTCCATAGCCGCAGGCAGAACAGTTGAAACTGGAGCAGCAGCAAGGCCAGGTGGAATGGGGACAGCAAGGAGTCATCATGACAGGTAGTCCTGAGGCATGGTCCTAGGGCTCAGGTCCTCCGAGAGAAAGAAAGAAAGAGAGAAAGAGAGAATTAGAGAGAGCACACTGTAATTCACACAGGACACCGGATAAGACAGGAGAAATACTCCAGATATAACAGACTGACCCTAGCCCCCCAACACATAAACTACTGCAGCAAATACTGGAGGCTGACACAGGAGGGGTCAGGAGACACTGTGGCCCCATCCGATGATACCCCCGGACAGGGCCAAACAGGCAAGATATAACCCCACCCACTTTGCCAAAGCACAGCCACCACACCACTAGAGGGATACAGTGGGGCAAAAAAGTATTTAGTCAGCCACCAATTGTGCAAGTTCCCCCTCTTAAAAAGATGAGAGAGGCCTGTAATTTTCATCATAGGTACACGTCAACTATGACAGACAAAATGAGAAGAAGAAAAATACAGAAAATCACATTGTAGGATTTTTAATGAATTTATTAGCAAATTATGGTGGAAAATAAGTATTTGGTCAATAACAAAAGTTTATCTCAATACTTTGTTATATACCCTTTGTTGGCAATGACACAGGTCAAACGTTTTCTGTAAGTCTTCACAAGGTTTTCACACACTGTTGCTGGTATTTTGGCCCATTCCTCCATGCAGATCTCCTCTAGAGCAGTGATGTTTTGGGGCTGTCGCTGGGCAACACGAACTTTCAACTCCCTCCAAAGATTTTCTATGGGGTTGAGATCTGGAGACTGGCTAGGCCACTCCAGGACCTTGAAATGCTTCTTACGAAGCCACTCCTTCGTTGCCCGGGCGGTGTGTTTGGGATCATTGTCATGCTGAAATACCCATCCATGTTTCATCTTCAATGCCCTTGCTGATGGAAGGAGGTTTTCACTCAAAATCTCACGATACATGGCCCCATTCATTCTTTCCTTTACACGGATCAGTCGTCCTGGTCCCTTGGCAGAAAAACAGCCCCAAAGCATGATGTTTCCACCCCCATGCTTCACAGTAGGTATGGTGTTCTTTGGATGCAACTCAGCATTCTTTGTCCTCCAAACACGACGAGTTGAGTTTTTACCAAAAAGTTATATTTTGGTTTCATCTGACATTCTCCCAATCCTCTTCTGGATCATCCAAATGCCCTCTAGCAAACTTCAGACGGGCCTGGACATGAACTGGCTTAAGCAGGGGGACACGTCTGGCACTGCAGGATTTGAGTCCCTGGCGGCGTAGTGTGTTACTGATGGTAGGCTTTGTTACTTTGGTCCCAGCTCTCTGCAGGTCATTCACTAGGTCCCCCCGTGTGGTTCTGGGATTTTTGCTCACCGTTCTTGTGATCATTTTGACCCAACAGGGTGAGATCTTGCGTGGAGCCCCAGATCGAGGGAGATTATCAGTGGTCTTGTATGTCTTCCATTTCCTAATAATTGCTCCCACAGTTGATTTCTTCAAACCAAGCTGCTTACCTATTGCAGATTCAGTCTTCCCAGCCTGGTGCAGGTCTACAATTTTGTTTCTGGTGTCCTTTGACAGCTCTTTGGTCTTGGCCATAGTGGAGTTTGGAGTGTGACTGTTTGAGGTTGTGGACAGGTGTCTTTTATACTGATAACAAGTTCAAACAGGTGCCATTAATACAGGTAACGAGTGGAGGACAGAGGAGCCTCTTAAAGAAGAAGTTACAGGTCTGTGAGAGCCAGAAATCTTGCTTGTTTGTAGGTGACCAAATACTTATTTTCCACCATAATTTGCAAATAAATTCATTAAAAATGCTACAATGTGATTTTCTGGATTTTTTTTCTCATTTTGTCTGCCATAGTTGACGTGTACCTATGATGAAAATTACAGGCCTCTCTCATCTTTTTAAGTGGGAGAACTTGCACAATTGGTGGGTGACTAAATACTTTTTTGCCCCACTGTATCTGTAAACCACCAACTTACTACCCTGAGACAAGGCTGAGTGTAACAGCTGTCGTAGAGAGGGGACCAAAGCGCAGCGTGTTGATTGCTCATGATGAATATTTATTATAACTCAAAACACTAAAGGAAAAATAACAAAGAGAAAAACGAAAGCGCACAGTTCTGTCAGATACATAAACTAAACAGAAGATAACTACCCACAAACACACGTGGAAAAAACCCTACTTAAGTATGATCTCCAATTAGAGTCTACGAGGACCAGCTGCCTCTAATCGGAGATCATTCCAAAAAAACAACATATAAACAGAAAAACTAGAACCTAAACAGAGATAGAAAAACACAAAACACCCCCTGTCATGCCCTGACCTACTCTACCATAGAAAATAACATCTTACTATGTTCAGGACGTGACACCGAGTATAGCCCACAAAGATCTCTGCCACGGCACAACCCAAGGGGGGGGGCAACCCAGACAGGAAGACCACGTCAGTGACTCAACCCAGTCAAGTGACGCACCCCTCCTAGGGACGGCATGGAAGAGCACCAATAAGCCAGTGACTCAGCCCCTGTAATGGGGTTAGAGGCAGAGAATCCCAGTGGAGAGAGGGGAACCGGCCAGGCAGAGACAGCAAGGGCGGTTCGTTGCTCCAGAGCCTTTCCGTTCACCTTCACACTCCTGTGCCAGACTACATTCAATCATTTTACCTACTGAAGAGATGAGTCTTCAGTAAAGACTTAAAGGCTGAGACCGAGTCTGCGTCTCTCACATGGGTAGGCAGACCATTCCATAAAAATGGAGCTCTATAGAAGAAAGCCCTGCCTCCAGCTGTTTCCTTAGAAATTCTAGGGACAATTAGGAGGCCTGCGTCTTGTGACCGTTGCATATGTGTAGGTATGTACGGCAGGATCAAATCGGAAAGATAGGTAGGAGCAAGCCCATGTAATGCTTTGTAGGTTAGCAGTAAAAACTTGAAATCAGCCCTTGCCTTAACAGGAAGCCAGTGTAGGGAGGCTAGCACTGGAGTAATATGATCACATTTTTTGGTTCTAGTCAGGATTCTAGCAGCCGTATTTAGCACTAACTGAAGTTTATTTAGTGCTTTATCCGGGTAGCCGGAAAGTAGAGCATTGCAGTAGTCTAGCCTAGAAGTAACAAAAGCATGGATTGATTTTCCTGCATCATTTTTGGACAGAAAGTTTCAGATTTTTTCAATGTTACGTAGATGGAAAAAAGCTGTCATTGAAACAGTCTTGATATGTTTGTCAAAAGAGAGATCAGGGTCCAGAGTAACGCCGAGGTCCTTCACAGTTTTATTTGAGACGACTGTACAACCATCAAGATTAATTGTCAGATTCAACAGAAGATCTCTTTGTTTCTTGGGACCTAGAACAAGCATCTCTGTTTTGTCTGAAACACAGGCTTCTAGTGAAGGCAATTTTGGGGCTTCACCATGTTTCATTGAAATGTACATGTAGACCAATTTGGGTTTCCAATCTCTCCAAAAGAATGTGGTGATCGATGGTATCAAAAGCAGCACTAAGGTCTAGGAGCACGAGGACAGATGCAGAGCCTCGGTCTGACGCCATTAAAAGGTCATTTACCACCTTCACAAGTGCAGTCTCAGTGCTATGATGGGGTCTAAAACCAGACTGAAGCATTTCGTATACACTGTTTGTCTTCAGGAAGGCAGTGAGTTGCTGCGCAACAGCTTTTTCAATTTTTTTTGAGAGAAATGGAAGATTCGATAGGCCAATAGTTTTTTTTATATTTTCTGGGTCAAGGTTTGCCAACTATTTGTGAGTGCTCCATGGCCAGGTGGGCCTGGCCCTGTTTGTTCCCTCTGTCCAGCCTTGCCTCCGCATCGCTCCTCCTCCAGCACCAGCCCAGGCCGATGGGCATACTCTCCACCACGCCACCCCCTGCTCCCTCTCCATCCCACTCACAGAACCTGTCTAGAACCAGGAACCATTCATCATCACACCAGAAGAGGCACGGAGGAAGGACCAAAGATCTAGACAACTCCCCGGAATAAGCAGCTCACATGGAAGGACCATCACTGACCTCCTGGTCTTGGGATTCCAGGTGTGTTTTCTCGCTCCTCAGGTTGTCCTCACTCCCCTTTGCAGATCCAGAACAAATCACAGCATAAACACCAATCCAGATCCCGGTTTCCAGCACCAGTCCCAGTCCCAGCACCAGACCGCCAGACGAGGAGCGGAGGAGGGACCAAAGATCAGACCTTCACCCGGAGCGAGTAGGCCACAGGAAAGTACCACCATTGACCTCTGGTTCTAGGGCTCCAATTTGTGTCTGCTTGATCCTCAGGTTGTCTTTCCTCCCCTTTCCCCTTCCCAGTTCCTGGTTCCCGGTCCCCAGTCTCAACAGCAAACCAAGCACCAAGCCATGGTTTCCAGTCCCGGAATTACTAATCCAGCGTTTCCCAAAGTCGGCCCTGGGGACCCCAAGGGTGCACATTTGTTTTTTGCCCTATTACAGGGATACTAAACTAGATTCAACTGCGGGCTGATTTTTTCTTAAGCGGATGGTCGGGGCCCGGAACATAATTACAAATCATTTGTAGACTGAAAATTGAACGCAAGAAGCCCAAACAGATATAATGTTTGACTAAAACATAATAATTTCAAACCTTGCTTACATTTGTATAAGATCACGTCTCTCTGTTCTGTGTTATTTCATCTCATGATCACGTCTCTCTGTTCTGTGTTATTTCATCTCATGATCACGTCTCTCTGTTCTGTGTTATTTCATCTCATCTCTATAGAGCCGCTGTTTGACTTCTTCAAAGTACATTCAAATGACATAAAGTACAAAGTACGTACAGTTTGCAGGCGACATAACAGTAGTGAGCTTGATTACCAACAACAACGAGACAGCCTACAGAGAGGAGGTGAGGGCCCTCAGTGTGTGGTGTCAGGAAAAACCAAAGTACATGAATCTCTAGGAGACAGAATGCATCCCCTCCTGAGCGGTATGACGGCTGCGTGGTCCCATGGTGTTTATACTTGCGTAGTATTGTTTGTACAGATGAACGTGGTACCTTCATGTGTTTGGAAATTGCTCCCAAAGATGAACCAGACTTGTGGAGGTCTACATTTTTTTTCTGATGGTCTTGGCTTATTTTTTTGATTTTCCCATGATGTCAAGCAAAGAGGCACTGAGTTTGAAGGTTGGCCTTGAAATACATCCACAGGTACACCTCCAATTGACTCAAATGTTGTCAATTAGCATATCAGAAGCTTCTAATACCATTACATCATTTTCTGAAATTTCCAAGCTGTTTAAAGGCACAGTCAACTTAATGTATGTAAACTTCTGACCCACTGGAATTGTGATACAGTGAATTATAAGTGAAATAATCTGTCTTTAAACAATTGTTGGAAAAATGACTTTTGTCATGCACAAAGTAGATGTCCTAACCGACTTGCCAAAACTATAGTTTGTTAACAAGAAATTTGTGGAATGGTTGAAAAACAAATTTTAATGACTCCAGCGTAAGTGTATGTACATTTCCAAATTCAACTGTATATTCATTGTGTGGGACAAAATGTAGGATATGATTAAGAAGTTGGAGGTCTTTTCTGTCTGCATTAACAAGGACAACACACAGGTATTTCCATCATTGTATGATTTCTGTGTGCAAATGAACTCAAGCTTATGGACAATGTCAAATGTGATATACAGTGGGGGGAAAAAGTATTTGATCCCCTGCTGATTTTGTATGTTTGCCCACTGATAAAGAAAGGATCAGTCTATAATTTTAATGGTAGGTTTATTTGAACAGTGAGAGACAGAATAACATCAAAAATATCCAGAAAAACGCATGTCAAAAACGTTATAAATTGATTAGCATTTTAATGAGGGAAATAAGTATTTGACCCCCTCTCAATCAGAAAGATTTCTGGCTCCCAGGTGTCTTTTATACAGGTAACGAGCTGAGATTAGGAGCACACTCTTAAAGGGAGTGCTCCTAACCACAGCTTGTTACCTGTAAAAAAGACACATGTCCACAGAAGCAATCAATCAATCAGATTCCAAACTCTCCACCATGGCCAAGACCAAAGAGCTCTCCAAGGATGTCAGGGACAAGATTGTAGACCTACACAAGGCTGGAATGGGCTACAAGACCATCACCAAGCAGCTTGGTGAGAAGGTGACAACATTGGGTGCGATTATTCGCAAATGGAAGAAACACAAAAGAACTGTCAATATCCCTCAGCCTGGGGCTCCATGCAAGGTCTCATCTCGTGGGGTTGCAATGATCATGAGAACGGTGAGGAATCAGCCCAGAACTACGCGGGAGGATCTTGTCAGTGATCTCAAGGCAGCTGGGACCATAGTCACCAAGAAAACAATTGGTAACACACTATGCCGTGAAGGACTGAAATCCTGCAGTGCCCGCAAGGTCCCCCTGCTCAAGAAAGCACATATACATGCCCGTCTGAAGTTTGCCAATGAACATCTGAATGATTCAGAGGACAACTGGGTGAAACTGTTGTGGTCAGATGAGACCAAAATGGAGCTCTTTGGCATTAACTCAACTCGCCGTGTTTGGAGGAGGAGGAATGCTGCCTATGACCCCAAGAACACCATCCCCACGGTCAAAGATGGAGGTGGAAACATTATGCTTTGGGGGTGTTTTTCTGCTAAGGGGACAGGACAACTTCACCGCATCAAAGGGACGATGGACGGGGCCATGTACCGTCAAATCTTAGGTGAGAACCTCTTTCCCTCAGCCAGGGCATTGAAAATGGGTCGTGGATGGTTATTCCAGCATGACAATGACCCAAAACACACGGCCAAGGCAACAAAGGAGTGGCTCAAGAAGAAGCACATTAAGGTCCTGGAGTGGCCTAGCCAGTCTCCAGACCTTAATCCCATAGAAAATCTGTGGAGGGAGCTGAAGGTTCGAGTTGCCAAACTTCAGCCTCGAAACCTTAATGACTTGGAGAAGATCTACAAAGAGGAGTGGGACAAAATCCCTCCTGAGATGTGTGCAAACCTGGTGGCAAACTACAAGAAACGTCTGACCTCTGTGATTGCCAACAAGGGTTTTGCCACCAAGTAGTAAGTCATGTTTTGCAGAGGGGTCAAATACTTATTTCCCTCATTAAAATGCAAATCAATTTATAACATTTTTAACATGCTGTAACGCTAGGGTGTAGTGGGTGCAGAGTCAGGAGCAGGAGGCAGAGAATGCATCGTAGTGTTATTTATTCAACACACAACGGCAAAACACAAGCCGCCCCAACAGCGAACTAGAGCGCACACAAAAACCAAAGTGCCCAAACACATGGGACAAAACAGGTCGGCGCAACATACGCACTCGCACCTCAAAATACAAATGAGCGTGCATACACAAGCAATACAGCAAACAAATAATCCCGCACACAGAGCAGGCGGCCCTCCTGGCTAAAATTGCCCAGCTAATCAGCCCAAACCAAAAACAGGTGCACACAATAAACGAAAAGGGGGAAAAGGGAAATCAGTGGCAGCTAGGAGGCCGGCGATGACGACCGCCGAGCGCCACCCGAACAGGAGGGGGAGCTACCTACAGTAGGAGTCGTGACACATGCGTTTTTCTGGATTTTTTTGTTCTTATTCTGTCTCTCACTGTTCAAATAAACCTACCATTAAAATTATTGACTGATCATTTCTTTGTCAGTGGGCAAACGAACAAAATCAGCAGGGGATCAAATACTTTTTCCCTCACTGTATGTCACTCCCTTTGGTGCCTTCCCCAGGTGTCATTGTTTCTGTTTTAATTTCATGTCTGTGTGTTGTTTGTGTTTCTTGTTTTGTATTATGTTCTGTTTATTTTATTGAAACACTCACTCCCTGAACTTGCTTCCCGACGCTCAACGCACATCGTTACACCGCAAGTGGATAAGCCAGTTGTGGAGGTCCTGGGCTGGCGTGGTTACATGTGGTCTGCGGTTGTACTTCCAAATTCTCTAAAATGACATTGGAAGTGGCTTATGATATAGAAATTAACATTAAATTCTCTGGCAACAGCTCTGGTGGACATTCCTGCAGTCAGCATGCCAATTGCACGCTCCCTCAAAACTTGAGACATCTGTGGCATTGTAAAATGTGCATGTTTTGTCACACAACAGAGTGGCCTTTTATTGTCCCCAGCACAAGATGTACATGTGTAATGATCATGCTGTTTAATTAGCTTCTTGATATGCCACATCTGTTAGGTGGATGGATTATCTTGGCAAAGGAGAAATACTCACTAACAGGATGTAAATACATTTGCTACATTTGACAACTGACAACGAGGAGACAGCCTATAGGGAGGAGGTCAGAGACCTGGCAGTGTGGTGCCAGGATAACAGCCCCTCCCTCAACGTGATCAAGACAAAGGAGATGATTGTGGACTCCAGAAAAAGGAGGACCGAGCATGCCCCCATTCTCATCGATAGGGCTGTAGTGGAGCAGGTTGAGAGCTTCAAGTTCCTTGGTGTTCATATCACCAACAAACTATCATGGTCCAAACACACCAAGACAGTTGTGAAGAGGGCATGACAACGCCTATTCGCCCTCAGGAGACTGAAAGAATTTGGCATGGGTCCTCAGATCCTCAAAAAGTTCTACAGCTGCACCATCGAGAGCACTGCTCGGGCTTCGACCGCAAGGCACTACAGAGGGTAGTGCGTACGGCCCAGTATATCACTGGGGCCAAGCTTTCCTGCCATCCAGGACCTCTATAATATTCGGTGTCAGGGGAAGGCACAAAAAATTGTCAAGGACTCCAGCCACCCTATTCATAGACTGCTCTCTCTTCTACCGCGCGGCAAGCGATACAGGAGTGCCAAGTCTAGGTCCAAAAGGCTTCTTAACAGCTTTCACCCCCAAGCCATAAGACTCTTGAACAGTTCATCGAGTGGCTACCTTGACTATTTGCATTGTACCCACCCCACCCCCCATTTTTACACTGCTGCTACTCTCTGTTTATTATCAATACCTCTACCTACATGTACATATTACCTCAATTACCTCGACTAACTGGTGCCCCTGCACATTGATTCTGTGCCGGAACCCCCTGTATATAGCCTCACTACTGTTATTTTATTGTTGCTCCTTAATTATTTGTTATATTTCTATTTAATTTGTTTTCTTAAAACTGTATTGTTGGTTAAGGGCTTGTAAGTAAGCATTTCACTGTAAGGTGAGGTTTCACCTGTTGTATTCGGCGCATGTGACAAATAAAAAAAATTGATTTGATTTGTGCACAAAATCTGAGAGAAATCAGCTTTTTGTGTGTATGGAACATTTCTTGGATCTTTAATTTCAGCTCATGAAACATGGGCTCAACACTTCACATCTTGCATTTATATTTTTGTTCAGTTGACATCGGACAGTTCAATCTGGATCTGATTTATCTCTAGAGAAGTGATGTGTAATTTGCGCATTGAGCTCACAGAAGAAAAAAAATGAACTAAATGTAATTAAAATAATTGAACCGACATCGGTCAATTAGTTGTTTAAAAAACGAAAAATAACCAACATTTGAGTTAATCACTCAGCACTACTGGCTAGCTAGGTCTTCAGCTAGCATGGAACAAAACGGGGGTAAGGGTCCTTCAAAACTCTGACTCAGTTGTCAAATCAACACATCTGTCAGTGCTGCTGTGAACCACATCACAAGAAACATGCCAAACGGGAGATGCATAAACAAATAATTTATACAATTTCAATGTTTGAGTTGTTTTGTGTATCACCAAATTAGCTAGAGATGAGCTTTATGCAACACCGCTCACTGCACCAAGTTACTTGAGTTTCAAAGAGTTGTCAGTCAAGGCGAGCTCATGAATATGCAATACTGCTCACTGCACCAAGTTACTTGAGTTTCAAAGAGTTGTCAGTCAAGGCGAGCTCATGAATATAAGCTGGTTTTCTACTCTTGCCCTGGGGACCCACCTAGTTAGCAGGTTTTCATTTCATCCTTCCTTTTCATCATTCATAGTACTGTGACTATGGACCGTATTCAAAAAGCCTTAGTCCTTGTATATTTCAGGTAATCTATGAGGTAAATAATCAGACAGTGATTATCTAAAGGTAGATGTACCGAGTGTCTGTTGTCGTTCAAACCAATCAGATAAACTACTGTCTAATTGATAATCGGCTGGAGTGAACAAACTAGGGCACACCAGGATGGATCAACATTGATTAGCATGCGTACATAATAGTGACAAGTCAACATTTTAATGGAACTAAACTGTCACACTCCTTAGGGTACACAGTGAGAAGCACGCTGGACAAAAGAAACACCGCTTTCTAACACAGCAATCACAGCAACAGGAGTCAGATGAGTGGTTGAAGTGGACTGATGCTGACCGATACAGAAAATGTCTACCACTGACTCCTCTAAAAACAACTAAGAAGAAAAACAACTTTTATCCCAAACAGTTTTAGTTCGTTTGAAGATAATTCAAATGAGCAAAATTTTCAAACCCAACTTTGAAGTGCCAAGACCGGGCCGTTATACAAGAACATCTTGAAGCAGAAAATGCTGATGTGAACTAAGTTATTCATTCCAACAACAAAAAAACACAGAGAACATATTTGATACAAACACCTAATGAGCATTACAGACTACGGAGTAAAGATATTTTTTAACGTCACGCTTCCTCCTGATTAAGCTCATACTGAGTCTCGAATCTCAGGACCTCACCCTCAAAACACACATGATCACCTTCCTAAAGCATTCCAACCCATTGCGCTATTGGAAAAGGCCTTCCATTTACTGCCTCAACTACCCCCCTCCCCTACTTCCCCCAACTACCCCCTCCCCTATTCCACATCTACCCCTCCACTCCCCCAATTACCCCCTGCGTCTACTGCCCCCAACTACCCCCCCACTATCCCAACTACCCCCTCCCCTATTCCCCCATCTACCCCCCCACTCCCCCAATAACCCCCTGCGTCTACTGCACCCAACTACCCCCCTCCCCTACTTCCCCCAACTACCCCCTCCCCTATTCCCCCATCTACCCCCCTACTCCCCCAATTACCCCCTGCGCCTACTGCCCCCAACTACCCCCCCCGCTATCCCAACTACCCCCTTCCCCTACTCCCCCAACTACCCCCCTCCCCTACTCCCCAAACTACCCCCCTCCCCTACTAGCCCAACTACCCCCCTCCCCTACTTACCCCAACATAATTTCTCTCTCTGTAACAGCATCTGCTCTCTTCACACTTCACCCTCCTCTGCTTATGCTGAGTCAGCCAGCCAGCCACACACACGCACGCACAAGTCATCCATCAGGACACAATTTCAGACAAATCATGGTCTTACTATCCAACACTAGATAAAAATTCACTGCATTGCCATGGGACACAACAACGTACCCTGTCTGTCTGGAAAAAAATGGAAATTCAGAGCCAAAACTCAATGTATTCTCTGTAAGAAGTACACACCATTAGAATGAATCAGATCAGGCCTCCCGAGTGGCACAGTGGCTGTGCCACTAGAGATTCTGGTTCGAGTCCAGGCTCTGTCGCAGCCGGCCGAGACCAGGAGACCCATGGGGCAGCGCACAATTGGCCCAGCGTCGTCTGGGTTAAGGGAGGGTTTGGCCGGCAGGGATGTCCTTGTCCCATCGCGCACTAGTGACTCCTGTGGCAGGCCGGGCGCAGTGCACGCTGACACGGTCACCAGGTGTACGGTGTTTCCTCCAACACATTGATGCGACTGGCTTCTGGGTTAAGTGGGCATTGTGTCAAGAAGCAGTGCGGCTTGGTTTGGTTGTGTTTCGGAGGACGCACGGCTCTCGAACTTCGCCTCTCCCGAGTCCATACGGGAGTTGCAGCGATGAGACAAGACTGTAACTACCAACTGGGGAGAAAAAGGGATAAAATAAAAAAATAAAAAAAAATGAATCAGATCAAGCTAACAACAAAAGCGTAAACAATGGAGAAAATACCCTCCATGACAGAGGGAGCTCTTGCCACCCCACCCCAAAATCTGTCCTCATTGGAAGCAGGGATTTTTTTGTATGGCGGTCAATGAGAGAGTGTTGAATTTGGTCAACATAAAATGTTAATGCTAATTTGCTACGTGAGGTTTATTTGATATAATGTAATGTTTAGGCTGTCACCAATGTAGTGATATAAGTGGATGCGTGTTGTGCCTGTTGTACTCATGTGTATCTGCCTTCTCATTGGCTAGAATGTTCCCACCTCCTCCCGCCTGCCTTCCACCTTAACGGGCATTGATTCCCATTGTTAGAGTGGAGGCTCGGGTATCTTGTCAGTAGACCGTCTTTGGGTGCACTGAGGTGAGGAGACATTAACCTCTCTAGGGTAGGGGGCAGTATTTGCACGGCCGGATGAAAAACGTACCCGATTTTATCTGGTTATTACTACTGCCCAGAAACTAGAATATGCATATAATTATTGGCTTTGGATAGAAAACACCCTAAAGTTTCTAAAACTGTTTGAATGGTGTCTGTGAGTATAACAGAAGTCATATGGCAGGCAAAAACCTGAGAAGATTCCTTACAGGAAGTGCCCTCTCTGACCATTTCTTGGGTTCTACACTCTCTTTATTGAAAACTGAGGATCTCTGCTGTAACGTGACACTTCCTACGGCTCCCATAGGCTCTCAGAAGGCGGCAAAACGGTGAATGATGCCTTTGGAGCCCTTGGCTGAAAAACAGTAGCGCATTTGGATAGTGGTCAATCAGAGAACAATGAGGCTGGAGGCGCGTGCACGAGACGACACCATGTTTTTATTCTTCCGTCTTTGAACGAAAACAACGACTCCCGTTCGGAATATTATCGCTTTTTTACGAGAAAAATCGCATAAAAATTGATTTTAAACAGCGGTTGACATGCTTCGAAGTACGGTAATGGAATATTTAGAATTGTTTTGTCACGAAACGCGTCGGGCGCATCACCCTTCGTCACCCTCCGGATAGTGTCTTGAACGCACGAACAAAACAGAGGATATTTGAACATAACTATGGATTATTTTGAACCAAACCAACATTTGTTATTGAAGTAGAAGTCCTGGGAGTGCATTCTGACGAAGAACAGCAAAGGTAATCAAATTTTTCTAATAGTAAATCGGAGTTTGGTGAGTGCGAAACTTGGTGGGTGTCAAAATAGCTAGCCGTGATGGCTGGGCTATCTACTCAGAATATTGCAAAATGTGCTTTTGCCGAAAAGCTATTTTAAAATCGGACATAGCGATTGCATAAAGGAGTTCTGTATCTATAATTCTTAAAATAATTGTTATGTTTTTTGTGAACGTTTATCGTGAGTAATTTAGTAAATTCACCGGAAGTGTTCGGTGGGAATGCTAGTCACATGCTAGTCACCTGCTAATGTAAAAAGCTGGTTTTTGATATAAATATGAACTTGATTGAACAAAACATGCATGTATTGTATAACATAATGTCCTAGGAGTGTCATCTGATGAAGATCATCAAAGGTTAGTGCTGCATTTAGCTGTGGTTTGGGTTTTTGTGACATTATATGCTAGCTTGAAAAATGGGTGTCTGATTATTTCTGGCTGGGTACTCTGCTGACATAATCTAATGTTTTGCTTTCGTTGTAAAGCCTTTTTGAAATCGGACAGTGTGGTTAGATTAACGAGAGTCTTGTCTTTAAAATGCTGTAAAATAGTCATATGTTTGAGAAATTGAAGTAAAAGCATTTCTAAGGTATTTGAATAACGCGCCACGGGATTCCACTGACTGTTGAGTAGGTGGGACGATTTCGTCCCACATACCCTAGAGAGGTTAACGGTCAGAGAAAAACAAACAGAAGCCAGCATGCTCACTAACACCAACACAAGGACAACACCACTTCAGGTCTCAGGGAATGTGACAATAAAGATGTCGTCGACAGAGATGGCAGCTTTGCTTCAAGTCCTTAGGAAACTGTGCAGTATTTAGTTTTTTTAATGTATTGTTTCTTACATTGTTAACCCAGAAAACCACAAATAAGTGTTATTTGTCTTTGTCTGCACCTCCCAGGACATTTGAACTGATTCCAGAGGCCGACCCACAACTCTGTCGGAGGAGAGGGTGCCGGAGCGGTCTTCTAGTGAGGCTTCGGATGCGGGCACACCTCCGACTGCTTCCGAGTATATTACTCGCTAATGTCCAGTCCCTAGTTAACAAAGGCGACGGAATTAGGGCAAGAGTTGCTTTCCAAAGAGATATCCGGGATTGTAACATACTCTGTTTCACGGAGACATGAATAGCTGGGGACATGCTGTCGGGAATTTTCAGTGCATCGCGCAGACAGGAACAAACATCTATCTGGTAAGAAGAAGGGCGGGGGTGTATGTTTCACGATTAACCTGTTTGGGCTAGGGGGCAGTATTGAGAATTTTGGAAAAAACATGTGCCCATTTTTAACTGCCTCCTACACCAACTCAGAAGCTGGAATATGCATATTATTGTTCAGGTTTGGATAGAAAACACCCTAAAGTTTCTAAAACTGTTTGAATGGTGTCTGTGAGTATAACAGAACTCCTATGGCAGGCAAAAATCTGAGAAGGTTTCATGCAGGAAGTGGCCTGTCTGACAAGGAGTCGTTCTTCTTGCCTCTGTTTATTGAAGAGTAAGGATCTTAGCTGTAACGTGACAATTCCTAGGGCTCCAATAGGCTCTCAGAGCCCGGGAAAAACAGGAACGATGACGAGGCGGCCTCAGGCTGAAACAGATTTATCGCCTTTTCCAAGTGTCCCATTAGGTGACAATGCAATGAGGCGCGTGCGCGATTTGCCCCCGTGGAGAAATTTCATTCGGCTGTTTAGCTTATTGCAGATTCCCGGTCGGAATATTATCGCTTTTCTACGAGATAAATGGCATAAAAATGGATTTTAAACAGCGGTTGACATGCTTCGAAGTACGGTAATGGAGTATTTAGAAATTTTAGTCACGCCATGCGCCATGCTCGTGACCGTGATTTAGTATTCTGATAGTGTCTAGAACGCAAGAACAAAACGTCGTTGATGGAACATAACGATGGATTATTTGGGACCAAACCTACATTTGTTATTGAAGTAGAAGTCCTGGGAGTGCATTCTGACGAAGAACAGGAAAGGTAATAACATTTTTCTTATAGGAAATGTGATTTTGGTGAAGGCTAATCTTGCCGGGTGTCTAAATAGCTAGCCCGTGATGGCAGGGCTATGTACTTAGAATATTGCAAAATGTGCTTCATCCGAAAAGCTATTTTAAAATCGGACATATCGAGTGCATAGAGGAGTAATGTATCTATAATTCTTAAAATAATTGTTATGGTTTTTGTGAACGTTTATCGTGAGTAATTTAGCAAACTGTTAGTAAATTCCCCGGAAGTTTGCGGGGGGTATGCTTTTTCTGAACGTCACATGCTAATGTAAAAAGCTGGTTTTTGATATAAATATGAACTTGATTGAACAGACATGCATGTATTGTATAACATAATGTCCTAGGTGTGTCATCTGATGAAGATCATAAAAGGTTAGTGCTGCATTTAGCTGTGATTTGGGTTTTTGTGACATCATATGTTAGCTTGAAAAATGGGTGTCTGATTATTTCTGGCTGGGCACTCTCCTGACATAATCTAATGTTTTGCTTTCGTTGTAAAGCCTTTTTGAAATCGGACAGTGTGGTTAGATTAACGAGAGTCTTGTCTTTAAATAGCTGTAAAATAGTCATATGTTTGAGAAATTGAAGTAATAGTATTTCAAACGTTTCAAAAATCGCGCCACTGGATTTAAGTGGCTGTTACGCAGGTGGGACGAATTC
Organism: Salmo trutta; assembly: GCF_901001165.1. NCBI lineage: Eukaryota > Metazoa > Chordata > Actinopteri > Salmoniformes > Salmonidae > Salmo > Salmo trutta. The sequence goes on from NC_042958.1 coordinate 51,680,857, forward strand.
GTCCCACCTGCGCCAGAGAGGTTAATGACTCATGGTGTATTTGTAACAACATACAAGAACTCAAGTCCTTTCGTTCACCTGACCTAGAATTCCTCACAATCAAATGCTGACTGTATTATCTCCCACGATAACTCTCCTCGGTTATTGTCACAGACGTGTATAACCACCCGCAAGCGGGTACCAAGACGGCCATCAAGGAACTTCACTGGATTTTATGAAAACTGGAAACCATATATCCTGAGGCTGCATTTACTGTAGCTGGGGATTTTAACAAAGCTAATCTGAGAACAAAGCTCCCTAAATTCTATCAGCATATCGAGCAACACACTCGACCACTGCTATTCTAACTTTCGCGATGCATACAAGGCCCTCCCCCGCCTTCCTTTTGGCAAATCTGACCATGATTCTATCTTGTTGCTCCCCTTCTATAGGCAGAAACTAAAACAGGAAGCACCGTGGTTAGGTCTATCCAACGCTGGTCTGACCAGTCCGATTCCACACTTCAAGATTGCTTTGATCACGTGGACTGGGATATGTTCTGGGTAGCCTCAGGCAATAACATTGACATATACGATCACTCGGTGAGCGAGATTATAAGGAAGTGTATAGGAGATGTTGTACCCACTGTGACTATTAAAACCTTCCATAACAAGAAACCGTGGATAGATGGCAGCATTCACGCAAAACTGAAAGCACATATCACCGCATTTAATCATGGCAAGACGACTGGAAAAATGACCGAATAAAACAGTGTAGTTATTCCCTCCCTAAGGCAATCAAACAGGCAAAGCGTCAGTATAGAAACAAAGTGGAGTCGCAATTCAACGGCGCAAACACGAGACGAATGTGGCAGGGTCTACGGACAATCACGGATTCCAAAAAGAAAACCAGCCCCGTCGCGGACATCGTCATCTTACTCCCAGACAAATTTAACAACTTATTTGCTAGCTTTGAGGACAATACAGTACCACTGACACGGCCCGCTACCAAAGACTGTGGGCTGTCCTTCTCCGTGGCCGAGGTGAGTAAAACATTTAAACGTGTTAACCCTCGCAAGGCTGCCGGCCCAGACGGCATCCCTAGCTGCGTCCTCAAGGCATGCGCAGAACAGCTGGCTGGTGTGTTTACGGACATATTCAATCAATCCCTTTCCCAGTTTGTTGTCCCCAAATGCTTCAAGATGGCCACCATTGTTCCTGTTCCCAAGAAAGCTAAGGTAACTGAACTAAATGACTATCACCTCGTAGCACTCACTTCTGTCATCATGAAGTGCTTTGAGAGACTAGTCAAGGATCATATCACATCCACCCTACCTGTCACCCTAGACCCGCTCCAATTTGCTTACTGCCCCAATAGGTCCACAGATGACACAATCGCCATCACATTGCACACTGCCCTATCCCATCTGGACAAGAGGAATACCTATGTAAGAATGCTGTTCATTGACTACAGCTCAGCATTTAACACCATAGTACCCTCCAAACTCATAATTAAGCTTGAGACCCTGGGTCTTGACCCCGCCCTGTGCAATTGGGTCCTGGACTTCCTGACGGGCCGTCCCCAGGTGGTGAGGGTGAGAAACAACATATCCACCCCGCTGATCCTCAACACTGGGTCCTGGACTTCCTGATGGGCTGCCCCCAGGTGGTGAGGGTAGGAAACAGCATCTCCACCCCACTGATCCTCAACACTGGGGCCACACAAGGGTGCATTCTCAGCCCTCTCCTGTACTCCCTGTTCACCCATGACTGCTTGGCCATGCACGCTTCCAACTCAATCATCAAGTTTGCAGACGACACTACAGTGGTAGGCTTGATTACCAACAACAACAAGACGGCTTACAGGGAGGAGGTGAGGGCCCTCGGAATGTGGTGTCAGGAAAATAACCTCACACTCAACGTCAACAAAACAAAGGAGATGATCGTGGACTTCAGGAAACAGCAGAGGGAGCACCCCCCTATCCACATTGATGGGACAGCAGTGGAGAAGGTGGAATGTTTTAAGTTCCTCGGCGTACATATCACAGACAAACTGAAATGGTCCACCCACACAGACAGTGTGATGAAGAAGACGCAACAGCGTCTTTTCAACCTCAGGAGGCTGAAGAAATTTGGCTTCTCACCAAAAACCCTCACAAACTTTTACAGATGCACAATAAGGGAGCATCCTGTCGGGCTGTATCACCGCCTGGTACGGCAACTCAAATCAAATCAAATCAAATGTATTTATATAGCCCTTCTTACATCAGCTGATATATCAAAGTGCTGTACAGAAACCCAGCCTAAAACCCCAAACAGCAAGCAATGCAGGTGTAGACACACAGTGGCTAGGAAAAACTCCCTAGAAAGGCCAAAACCTAGGAAGAAAACTAGAGAGGAACCAGGCTATGAGGGGTGGCCAGTCCTCTTCTGGCTGTGCCGGGTGGAGATTATAACAGCACATGGCCAAGATGTTCAAATGTTCATAAATGACCAGCATGGTCAAATAACAATAATCATAGTAGTTGTCGAGGGTGCAACAAGTCAGCAACTCAAGAGTAAGTGTCAGTTGGCTTTTTCATAGCCGATCTTTGAGAGTATCTCTACCGCTCCTGCTGTCTCTAGAGAGTTGAAAACAGCAGGTCTGGGACAGGTAGCACGTCCGGTGAACAGGTCAGGGTTCCAGCAGGTCTGGGACAGCAGATCTGGGACAGGTAGCACGTCCGGTGAACAAGTCAGGGTTCCATAGCCAACCCAGACAGGCAGGAAGACCACGTCAGTGACTCAACCCACTCAAGTGACGCACCCCTCCCAGGGACAGCATGGAAGAACACCAGTAAGCCAGTGACTCAGCCCCTGTAATAGGGTTAGAGGCAGAGAATCCCAGTGGAGAAAGGGGAACCGGCCAGGCAGAGACAGCAAGGGCGGTTCGTTGCTCCAGCATTTCCGTTCACCTTCACACCACTGGGCCAGACTACACTTAATCGTAGGACCTACTGAAGAGATGAGTCTTCAGTAAAGACTTAAAGGTTGAGACTGAGTCTGCGTCTCTCACATGGGTAGGCAGACCATTCCATCAAAATTGAGCTCTATAGGGGAAAGCCCTGCCTCCAGCTGTTTGCTTAGAAATTCCTAGGGACAATTAGGAGGCCCGCGTCTTGTGACCGTAGCGTATGTGTAGGTATGTACGGCAGGATCAAATCGGAAAGATAGGTAGGAGCAAGCCCATGTAAAGCTTTGTAGGTTAGCAGTAAAACCTTGAAATCAGCCCTTGCCTTAACCTGTTGGGGATAGGGGGCAGTATTTACACGGCCGGATAAAAAAACGTACCCGATTTAATCTGGTTACTACTCCTGCCCAGTAACTAGAATATGCATATAATTATTGGCTTTGGATAGAAAACACCCTAAAGATTCTAAAACTGTTTGAATGGTGTCTGTGAGTATAACAGAACTCATATGGCAGGCAAAAACCTGAGAAGATTCTGACCAGGAAGTGGCCTGTCTGACAATTGGTTGTTCCTCTTGGCTCTTTTTATTGAAGACTGAGGATCTTTGCTCTAACGTGACACTTCCTACGGCTCCCATAGGCTCTCAGAACCCGAGAAAAAGCTGAATGATGTAATTCAAGGCCCAGGCTGAAACACACTAGCGCATTTGGCAAGTGCTCTATCAGAGGGCCTTTAGACTGAGGCTCGTGCATGAGGGGATAGCATGCTTTTACTTTCTCTCTCGTTGAATGTAAACACGCTTTGCCGGTCGGAATATTATCGCTTTTTTACGAGAAAAGTGGCATAAAAATTGATTTTAAACAGCGGTTGACATGCTTCGAAGTACGGTAATGGAATATTTAGATTTTTTTTGTCACGAAATGCGCCATGCTCGTAACCCTTATTTACCCTTTCGGATAGTGTCTTGAACGCACGAACAAAACGCCGCTATTTGGATATAACAATGGATTATTTGGGACCAAACCAACATTTGTTATTGAAGTAGAAGTCCTGGGAGTGCATTCTGACGAAGACAGCAAAGGTAATAACATTTTTCTTATAGTAAATCTGACTTTGGTGAATGCTAAACTTGCTGGGTGTCTAAATAGCTAGCCCTGTGATGCCGGGCTATCTACTTAGAATATTGCAAAATGTGCTTTCACCGAAAAGCTATTTTAAAATCGGACATATCGAGTGCATAGAGGAGTTCTGTATCTATAATTCTTAAAATAATTGTTATGTTTTTTGTGAACGTTTATCGTGAGTAATTTAGTAAATTCACCGGAAGTGTTCGGTGGGAATGCTAGTCACATGCTAGTCACCTGCTAATGTAAAAAGCTGGTTTTGATATAAATATGAACTTGATTGAACAGACATGCATGTATTGTATAACATAATGTCCTAAGATTGTCATCTGATGAAGATCATCAAAGGTTAGTGCTGCATTTAGCTGTGGTTTGGGTTTATGTGACATTATATGCTAGCTTGAAAAATGGGTGTCTGATTATTTCTGGCTGGGTACTCTGCTGACATAATCTAATGTTTTGCTTTCGTTGTAAAGCCTTTTTGAAATAAATCGGACAGTGTGGTTAGATTAACGAGAGTCTTGTCTTTAAAATGCTGTAAAATAGTCATATGTTTGAGAATTTGAAGTAATAGCATTTCTAAGGTATTTGAATAACGCGCCATGGGATTCAACTGGCTGTTGAGAGAGCCTCCCTACACTGGCTTCCTGTTAGCCCAGAGAGGTTAACAGGAAGCCAGTGTAGGGAGGCTAGCACTGGAGAACTATGATCACATTTTTTGGTTGTAGTCAGGATTCTAGCAGCCGTATTTAGCACTAACTGAAGTTTATTTAGTGCTTTATCCGGGTAGCTGGAAAGTAGAGCATTGCATTAGTCCAACCTAGAAGTAACAACAGCATGGATTAATTTTTCTGCATCATTTTTGGACAGAAAGTTTCAGATTTTTTGCAATGTTACGTAGATGGAAAAAAGCTGTCCTTGAAACAGTCTTGATATGTTCTTCAAAAGAGAGATCAGGGTCCAGAGTAACCGAGCGGAAATGGAGGAAAACTCACCTCCCTGCGGACCTGGCATCCTTTCACTCCCTCCTCTCTACATTTTCCTTTTCTGTATCTGCTGCTAAAGCCACTTTCTACCACTCTAAATTCCAAGCATCTGCCTCTAACCCTATAAAGCTTTTTGCCACCTTCTCCTCCCTCCTGAATCCTACTCCCCTCCCCCCCCTCCTCCCTCTCTGCGGATGACTTCGTCAACCATTTTGAAAAGAAGGTCGACGACATCCGATCCTCGTTTGCTAAGTCAAACGACACCGCTGGTCCTGCTCACACTGCCCTACCCTGTGCTTTGACCTCTTTCTCCCCTCTCTCTCCAGATGAAATCTTGCGTCTTGTGACGGCCGGCCGCCCAACAACCTGCCCGCTTGACCCTATCCCCTCCTCTCTTCTCCAGACCATTTCCGGAGACCTTCTCCCTTACCTCACCTCGCTCATCAACTCATCCTTGACCGCTGGCTACGTCCCTTCCGTCTTCAAAAGAGCGAGAGTTGCACCCCTTCTGAAAAAACCTACACTCGATCCCTCCGATGTCAACAACTACAGACCAGCATCCCTTCTTTCTTTTCTCTCCAAAACTCTTGAACGTGCCGTCCTTGGCCAGCTCTCCTGCTATCTCTCTCAGAATGACCTTCTTGATCCAAATCAGTCAGGTTTCAAGACTGGTCATTCAACTGAGACTGCTCTTCTCTGTGTCACGGAGGCTCTCCCCACTGCTAAAGCTAACTCTCTCTCCTCTGCTCTCATCCTTCTAGACCTATCTGCTGCCTTTGATACTGTGAACCACCAGATCCTACTCTCCACCCTCTCCGAGTTGGGCATCTCCGGCGTGGCCCACGCTTGGATTGCGTCCTACCTGACAGGTCGCTCCTACCAGGTGGCGTGGCGAGAATCTGTGCTGAAGCGTTTTGTATACATTGTTTATCTTCAGGAAGGCAGGCTTTTTCAAACATTTATGAGAGGAATGGAAGATTCGATATAGGCCGATAGTTTTTTATAATTTCTGGGTCAAGATTTGGCTTTTTCAAGAGAGGCTTTATTACTGCCACTTTTAGTGAGTTTGGTACACATCCGGTGGATAGAGAGCCGTTTATTATGTTCAACGTAGGAGGGCCAAGCACAGGGAGCAGCTCTTTCAGTAGTTTATTTGGGATAGGGCCCAGTATGCAGCTTGAAGGTTTAGAGGCCATGATTATTTTCATCATTGTGTCAAGAGATATAATACTAAAACACTTTAGTGTCTCCTTTGATCCTAGGTCCTGGCAGAGTTGTACAGACTCAGGACAACGGAGCTTTGGTGGAATACGCAGATTTAAAGAGGAGTCCGTAATTTGCTTTCTAATGATCATGATCTTTTCCTCAAAGAAGTTAATGAATTCATTACTGCTGTCGTGACGTTGTATTAGTTAATGTGACGACTGCTGCTCATCGAATGATTAACGGTTTATAATTGCGTGATTAAATGAATTAAGCAATGAATCAAGCAATTATTAACTCATTAACTTGGGGCACCATGGGAACATTGTTTTGATTGAGTTTCTATTTCCCAAATTAACTCAAAGGATATCAGAATATCGATTACAACAGTCGCTAAATTAATCAATTTCCTCTACAGTCTCATAATCTGAACGTCGTACAATCCGGGAATCTGCACGGACCCGGGCTTTACCACTGAATTTACCACACCAATCTTAGTTGATTATTTATTTACTAGCAAGCTAAAATGATGATAAAAATACACATACACAAAACACAGTCTAGCTATTGATTAGGACTTAGTATAACGGGCCAACACACTATGGCGCTTGTTACCCAAAATGGGGATTTTAAAGCGAGAGAAATAAAGGAAGTACACGAGAGAAATATACATTTGGGTTCATTTGTCAGCCATGCTTATTTAAAATTAGCCTTGCCCCGAACTGCCGCTCTTATGGGTCAGAATATAATGATGTAATTACGTGTTGGAGGTCTCAGGTGGGAAGCTCCGCGTGGGTCGTTTAGGCTTCTAAATGACGCACTTCTCCGGCGCAACTCTCTGGTTGTCCTCACGATGTCAGTGTCCTTCTTGGCTAAGTGGTCTGATCCTCACCCTTGATCGGAAAGGGGTCTTCTGAGGACAGACAGCTCTGTAGCTCAGAGCTCACAGCTTCGGCTCGAATGGTGTCGATACCACGATTCAATGGAGAGTGGAGGCTGGGTGGTTCGGCTTGAATTCACCCGCTTAGACACAGCTACTCGTCCGTAGCTCGTGTAGAAAAATATTTCTTTGTCTTCGACCTTGTGTTTCGTTTTGGGGTTCGTCGACTTTGTTAGACCTTAGCTGCAGCTTGGGGTCAATAGTCTCCTATGTTAATTCTTCACTCTCCTGTCTTATACCCTCGGGTCAGAAGTGGGTGTAACCGCCTTTAGGGCAATTCTCTGGGCGGACCAAGTAAAGGGGGCAAGGCTTAGATTTGGCTAAAAATCCGATTTTAGACACTAACTTCACATTTCATCTTTACCAAAACATTCTGTTTGATTTGGATATTTTCCAAACAGCGTACAATGTATAAACATCAGGCATATACTGGGAAAACTCTTAAAGGTACAATGTTTTCATAATAACGTCATCTCTTAACCTTTAAAAACAATACAAAAGCTACATACATTTTAATATTCCACTTTTCGTCATAACCACCATTGTGGCTGACGGAAACCATTGTTCCAAAGTCCCTTTATTGCATGTTTAATGTTCTGAGGCCAGTTCTCCATTGTTAGGACAAAGGAATTTCTCTGTGGCCTAAATTTTATTATGGGCGTGAGGTGTCATAAAACCCCCACATCTTCAGACCCCTAGATCTCTCCTCCTCTGTTGGGGGTTTGGGAGATAATCTGTAGGGTGGTGGTCTCCTGTACCCTGACCTGATCAGGACAGTCATGACACTGCTGAAGTGAAAGCCATCCTCTCTTGGGGAATGCTGCTTTTTAGTTAGCTTTGCGACAGTATCAAAAATAAATTTCGGATTGTTCTTATTTTCCTCAATTAAGTTGGAAAAATAGGATGATCGAGCAGCAGTGAGGGCTCTTCGATACTGCACGGTACTGTCTTTCCAAGCTAGTCGGAAGACTTCCAGTTTGGTGTGGCGCCATTTCCGTTCCAATTTTCTGGAAGCTTGCTTCAGAGCTCGTGTATTTTCTGTATACCAGGGAGCTAGTTTCTTATGACAAATGTTTTTAGTTTTTAGGGGTGCAACTGCATCTAGGGTATTGCGCAAGGTTAAATTGAGTTCCTCAGTTAGATGGTTAACTGATTTTTAACCTCTGACGTCCTTGGGCAGGCAGAGGGAGTCTGGAAGGGCATCAAGGAATCTTTGGGTTGTCTGAGAATTTATAGCACGACTTTTAATGCTCCTTGGTTGGGGTCTGAGCAGATTATTTGTTGCGATTGCAAATGAAATAAAATGGTGGTCCGATAGTCCAGGATTATGAGGAAAAACATTAAGATCCACAACAACTGCTCTACCCACAACCGTAGGGCTCTCCAGAGGGTAGTGAGGTCTGCACAACACATCACCGGGGGCAAACTACCTTCCCTCCAGAACACCTACACCACCCGATGTCACAGGAAGGTCAAAAAGATCATCAAGGACAACAACCACCTGAGCCACTGCCTGTTCACCTTGCTATCATCCAGAAGGTGAGGTCAGGACAGATGCATCAAAGCTGGGACCGAGAGACTGAAAAACAGCTTCTATCTCAAGGCCATCAGACTGTTAACCTCTCTAGGGTAGGGGGCAGTATTTGCACGGCCGGATAAAAAACGTACCCGATTTAATCTGGTTATTACTACTGCCCAGAAACTAGAATATGCATATAATTGTTTGATTTGGATAGAAAACACCCTAAAGTTTCTAAAACTGTTTGAATGGTGTCTGTGAGTATAACAGAAGTCATATGGCAGGCAAAAACCTGAGAAGATTCCTTACAGGAAGTGCCCTCTCTGACCATTCCTTGGCCTTCTACACTCTCTTTATTGAAAACTGAGGATCTCTGCTGTAACGTGACACTTCCTACGGCTCCCATAGGCTCTCAGAAGGCGGCAGAACATTGAATGATGACTTTGCAGGCCATGGCTGAAAAACAGTAGCGCATTTGGTAAGTGGTCGATCTGAGAACAATGAGACTGGCGCGCGCGTGCACGAGACGACTCCATGTTTTTATTTTCTTTGAACGAAAACAGGGTTTCCTGGTCGGAATATTATCGCTTTTTTACGAGAAAAATCGCGTAAAAATTGATTTTAAACAGCGGTTGACATGCTTCGAAGTACGGTAATGGAATATTTAGACATTTTTTGTCACGATATGCGCCGGGCGCGTCACCCTTCGTCACCCTTCGGATAGTGTCTTGAACGCACTAACAAAACAGAGGATATTTGAACATAACTATGGATTATTTTGAACCAAACCAACATTTGTTATTGAAGTAGAAGTCCTGGGAGTGCATTCTGACGAAGAACAGCAAAGGTAAACCAATTTTTCTTATAGTAAATCTGAGTTTGGTGAGTGCCAAACTTGGTGGGTGTCAAAATAGCTAGCCCGTGATGGCGAGCTATCTACTCAGAATATTGCAAAATGTGCTTTTATTTCTTAAAATAATTATGTTTTTCGTGAACGTTTGTCGTGAGTAATTTAGTAAATTCACCGGAAGTTTGCGGTGGGTATGCTAGTTCTGAACGTCACATGCTAATATAAAAAGCTGGTTTTTGATATAAATATGAACTTGATTGAACAAAACATGCATGTATTGTATAACATAATGTCCTAGGAGTGTCATCTGATGAAGATCATCAAAGGTTAGTGCTGCATTTAGCTGTGGTTTGGGTTTATGTGACATTATATGCTAGCTTGAAAAATGGGTGTCTGATTATTTCTGGCTGGGTCCTCTGCTGACATAATCTAATGTTTTGCTTTCATTGTAAAGCCTTTTTGAAATCGGACGGAATATTATCGCAATTTTACGTTAAAAATACCATACAGATTGATTTTAAACAGCGTTTGACATGCTTCTAAGTACGGTAATGGAACATTTTGACTTTTCGTCTCTCGTTCCGCGCTCGCACGTTATGCCTTTGGAGAAGTGATCTGTACGCACAAACAAAACGGAGGTATTTGTACATAAATATGGATTATTTCGAACAAAAACAACATTTCTTGTGGAAGTAGCAGTCCTGGGAGAGCATTCTGATGAAGATCAGCAAAGGTAAGAGAATATTTATAATACCAATTCTGAGTTTAGGTTGCCCCGAACTTGGTGGGTGTCTGAATAGCTCGCCGTGGTGGCACATTCACCGGACGTTTTGGTGGGAATACATTTTCTGAACATCACGCGCCAATGTAAAATGCTGTTTTTGGATAAAAATCTGAACTTTATCGAACAAAACATACATGTATTGTGTAACATAATGTCCTAGGAGTGTCATCTGATGAAGATTGTCAAAGGTTAGTGCTTCATTTAGCTGTGCTTTGGGTTTTATTGACACATGTCCCTGCTTGGAAAATGGCTGTGTGATTATTTTTGTCTATGTACTCTCCTAACATAATCTAATGTTTTGCTTTCGCTGTAAAGCCTTTTTGGAATCGGACAATGTGGTTACATCAAGGAGAACTGTATCTTTAAAATGGTGTAAAATAGTTGTATGTTTGAGAAAGTTGAATTATGACATTTTGTTGTTTTTGAATTTACCGCCCTGATATTTCACTGGCTGTGTCCCGCAGGTGGCTAGCGTCCCACCTAGCCCATAGAGGTTAAACAATGCCCTACATTACTCATCTCATATGTATATACTGTACTCTATACCATCTACTGCATCTTACCTATGCCGTTCGGCCATCGCTCATCCATATATTTATATGTACATATTATTATTCATTCCTTTACACTAGAGTGTATAAGGTAGTTGTAGTGAAATTGTTAGATTACTTGTTAGATATTACTGCATGGTTGGAACTAGAAGCACAAGCATTTCGCTATACTCGCATTAACATCTGCTAACCATGTGTATGTGACCAATAAAATTTGATTTGATTTGATTTTAGTTTAGATAACTGGGAGTTCACACCTCTAAAGCAGCCAGCAGGTCTGAGAAACTGGACCAACCTGTCATATGAAACATTTTTTATCTCCAGACCTGACCAGAGGTGGTAAGCGAACCAGCGATGGACAGGGAGAGGAGAGGGGGACCACAGAGGATGTCTAAACCCCCCACACACAGAAAAAAATGCAGTTGTCTATTCCTACTGGCAGTGACTGTACTTTCTACGGTTGGGATATGTTGTTGTCCCAACTAGCTATTTTAAGATGAATGCACTAATGTACGCCCCTCTAGATAAGAGTGCCTGTTAAATTACAACTGCCAGTGACAACAACACACTACAGCAACAGATCTGGAGAGAGAGTGGGGGGTTTAGAGAGGGGGGAAGTGATAGAGAGAGAGAGAGAGAGAGAGCAAGAGAGAGAGAGAGAGAGAGAGAGAGAGAGAAAGTGGGGAGTGATGGAGAGAGAGAGAGAGAGAGAGAGAGAAAGGGGGAGTGATAGAGGGGAGTAATAGAGAGAGGGAGAGAGAGCGAGAGAGAGAGAGAGAGGGGAAGAAAGAGAGAGAGAGAAAAGTGGGAGTGATAGAGCGATAGAGAAATAGAGAGAGAAACGGGGGAGTAATAGAGGCAAATTTCTTCAGCCTCCTGAGGTTGAAGAGGCGCTGTTGCGCCTTCTTCACCACGCTGTCTGTGTGGGTGGACCATTTCAGTTTGTCTGTGATGTGTACACCGAGGAACTTAAAACTTTACACCTTCTCCACTCTTGTCCCATCGATGTGGATAGGGGAGTGCTCCCTCTGCTGTTTCCTGGAGTCCACGATCATCTCCTTTGTTTTGTTGGGCCATTATCCCCTCCTCATTTGAATAGAATAGATAGCCATCAAATTTTACAACCATCTAAAAACAAGTGACCCCAAAACATCAGGAAAACACTGACTAGGTACAGACTCAGTGAGCACAGTCTGGCTATAGAGACCGGTTGTCACAAACAAACCTGGCTGCCCAGAGAGGACAGGCTGTGCTCACTCTGCTCCAGGGAAGAGGTAGAGACATAGCTATATTTCCTATTACACTGTGACAAATACTCAGACCTAAGAGAATATTTATTTCCCAAAATTATCATTATCATTCAATACAAAGCAAAAAAAAATGGCTTAAGGACAACAAAGTCAAGGTATTGGAGTGGCCATCACAAAGCCCTGACCTCAATCCCATAGAACATTTGTGGGCAGAACTGAAAAAGCGTGTGCGAGCAGGAGGCCTACAAACCTGACTCAGTTACACCAGCTCTGTCAGGAGGAATGGGTCAAAATTCACCCAAGTTATTGTGGGAAGCTTGTGGAAAGCTATCCAAAACGTTTGACCCAAGTAAAACAATTTAAAGGCAATGCTACCAAATACTAATTGAGTGCATGTAAACTTCTGACCCACTGGGAATGTGGTGAAAGAAATAAAAGCTGAAATAAATCATTCTCTCTACTATTATTCTGATATTTCACATTCTTAAAATAAAGTGGTGATCCTAATTGACCTAAGACAGGGAATTTTTACTAGGATTAAATGTCAGCAATTGTGAAAAACTGAGTTTAAATGTATTTGGCTAAGGTGTATGTAAACTTCCGACTTCAACTGTATATAGCACCAAAAAAGGGTTCCGCTGTGGTTACAATGCTTTTGGAGGGCTAAATAGAACCTTTATGGAGAATGGTTCTTTAAAGAAGCTTTCTCAATCTCAAAGGTTCTTTGTGGAACCATACAGGTTTTTATTTATTCTGGTATAATAGACTTATTATATTGTTAAATTCCATAGGTTTTATTATTGTGTTTATTAAGAAGTTGAATCAGGTGTGCCATCTCTGAAACAGATGTGGGTCCCTGAGAAGAGAACTGAAAACTACTGACAGTCAACCATTCTCAGTTGACACAAAGCCATACATGAGTGATAGAGAGAGGGAGCGAGAGAGACAGGGAGAGGGAGCGAGAGAGAGAGGGAGCGAGAGAGAGAGAGAAAGAGAGAATTACAGAGGCATTCGTATGAACAGTAACATGGGGAACCACATCGCACAATTGATCATATTTACACCATACACACCCTGGTAGATAAACATGTCCACCAAAATAATGCCAAAATATACGCTTGCTTTGATTCTATTTGGCATACAGGACTGTTCTACAAAGTTATTGAAAGTGGTGTAGGGGGTAAAACATATGACATAATTAAATCAATGTATACTGGCAATACATGCAGCATTAAAATTGGTAAGAAAATAACAGAATTCTTTAACCAGGGGAGGGGCCTTCGCCAGGGTTGCAATCTGAGCCCTGCACTCTTCAATAGTTACATTAACGAATTGGCCACTATTCTAGAAAAATCATCAGCCCCTGGTGTTAGTCTCCACAATTCAGAAGTTAAATGCCTACTCTTCGCAGATGACCTATGCCTGCTGTCACCCACAGCACATGGCATACAGCAGAGCCTGGACTTGCTAGAGCAGTACTGCCAGACCTGGGCCCTGGCAGTAAAACCCCAAAAATACTAAAATAATGATTTTCCAGAGAAGATCCAGATCTCAGGGAATTAGACCAAAGTTCTCAATTGGTACAAAATATATAGTGTACTGTACACACTACAATTACTTAGGTTTAAAAATAAGCTCAACTGGACACCTTAATGAGGCAGTGAATGAACTGAGAGAGAAAGCACGCAGGGCATTCTACACCATTAAAAAGCAAATTCAAATTGAAATACCAAAATTTGGCTAAAACTAATTGAATATGTCATCGAACCAATTGCACTTTATGGCAGCGAGGTGTGGGGTCCACTTGCAAAACAAGATTTCATCAAATGGGACAAACAGCCCATTGAAACCCTGCATGCAGAGTTCTGTAAGATTCTCCTACATGTCCAGAGGAAAACCACAAATAATGCATGCAGGGCAGAATTAGGCCAAAATCCACTAATAATAAAAACTCAAAAAAGAGCAATTAAGTTTTGGAAACATCTAAAATACAGTGACCCCCTCTCATATCATTACCAAGCCCTGCAATGCCAAGAGCTGAGCAAATAAAAGAGTCCCCTCATCCAGCTGGTCCTGGGGCTGAGTTCCCAAACCTGTTCTACTAACACACTGAAGCCTCAGGACCAGAACATCCAATCAATCAGAATAAACCAAATTACAACACAGTCAAAACAAAACTACATTGCTATTGGGAAACACAAGCACAAACACAAAGCAAAATGCAGTGCTATCTGGCCCTAAATCAACAGTACACCGTGGCTAAATATTTGACCATGGTTACTGATCAAAACCTTAGAAAAACCTTGACAGAGTACAGGCTCAGTGAGCACAGCCTTGCCATTGAGAAGGGTAGACACAGGAAAACCTGTCTCCCTGTAGAGGAAAGGCTGTGCAACCACCGCACAACAGCAGAACCTGAGACGGAGCTGCATTTCCTGACAAAATGTCAAAGATTGTCACGATTCCCACCGACGGTGGCGCCCCCTCCTGCTCGGGTGGAGCTCGGCGGTCGTCGTCACCGGCCTAATAGCTACCACTGATTCCCTTTTTGGTTTTCCCTTTTTGGTTTTGTGCACCTGTGCTTAGTTTGGTTAATTAGCGGGGCTATTTATGATAGCTGGTCCGCCTCCGTGTTGTGCGGGATTATTTATATTGTGACGGTTCATGTTCGTGTCGGCGCTATTTTACGCCGTGTGTACTTTCTCCCCTGTGTTTGGGAATATTTTGTTTGATGAGTGAGTGTACATTAAATACGCCACTACCCTGTGCTCGCTGCTTCCTGTGCCTCATTCCTTCACCACGACTGCCAATCCGTTACAAAAATACACTGCTCAAAAAAATAAAGGGAACACTAAAATAACACATCCTAGATCTGAATGAATTAAATAATCTTATTAAATACTTTTTTCTTTACATAGTTGAATGTGCTGACAACAAAATCACACAAAAATAATCAATGGAAATCCAATTTATCAACCCATGGAGGTCTGGATTTGGAGTCACACTCAAAATTAAAGTGGAAAGCCACACTACAGGCTGATCCAACTTTGATGTAATGTCCTTAAAACAAGTCAAAATGAGGCTCAGTAGTGTGTGTGGCCTCCATGTGCCTGTATGACCTCCCTACAACGCCTGGGCATGCTCCTGATGAGGTGGCGGATGGTCTCCTGAGGGATCTCCTCCCAGACCTGGACTAAAGCATCCGCCAACATCTGGACAGTCTGTGGTGCAACGTGGCATTGGTGGATGGAGCGAGACATGATGTCCCAGATGTGCTCAATTGGATTCAGGTCTGGGGAACGGGCGGGCCAGTCCATAGCATCAATGCCTTCCTCTTGCAGGAACTGCTGACACACACTCCAACCACATGAGGTCTAGCATTGTCTTGCATTAGGAGAAACCCAGGGCCAACCGCACCAGCATATGGTCTCACAAGGGGTCTGAGGATCTCATCTCGGTACCTAATGGCAGTCAGGCTACCTCTGGTGAGCACATGGAGGGCTGTGCGGCCCCCCAAAGTAATGCCACCCCACACCATGACTGACCCACCGCCAAACCGGTCATGCTGGAGGATGTTGCAGGCAGCAGAACGTTCTCCACGGCGTCTCCAGACTCTGTCACGTCTGTCACATGTGCTCAGTGTGAACCTGCTTTCATCTGTGAAGAGCACAGGGCGCCAGTGGCGAATTTGCCAATCTTGGTGTTCTCTGGCAAATGCCAAACGTCCTGCACGGTGTTGGGCTGTAAGCACAACCCCCACCTGTGGACGTCGGGCCCTCATACCACCCTCAT
This sequence comes from Salmo trutta, assembly GCF_901001165.1. Taxonomy (NCBI): domain Eukaryota; kingdom Metazoa; phylum Chordata; class Actinopteri; order Salmoniformes; family Salmonidae; genus Salmo; species Salmo trutta. Next base: position 51,696,784 of record NC_042958.1, read on the forward strand.
GGAGTCTGTTTCTGACCATTTGCATTTTGCAGGGCTCTGGCAGTGCTCCTCCTGCTCCTCCTTGCACAAAGGCGGAGGTAGCGGTCCTGCTGCTGGGTTGTTGCCCTCCTACGGCCTCCTCCACGTCTCCTGATGTACTGGCCTGTCTCCTGGTAGCGCCTCCATGCTCTGGACACTACACTGACAGACACAGCAAACCTTCTTGCCACAGCTCGCATTGATGTGCCATCTTGGATGAGCTGCACTACCTGAGCCACTTGTGTGGGTTGTAGACTCCGTCTCATGCTACCACTAGAGTGAAAGCACCGCCAGCATTCAAAAGTGACCAAAACATCAGCCAGGAAGCATAGGAACTGAGAAGTGGTCTGTGGTCACCACCTGCAGAACCACTCCTTTATTGGGGGTGTCTTGCTAATTGCCTATAATTTCCACCTGTTGTCTATTCCATTTGCACAACAGCATGTGACATTTATTGTCAATCAGTGTTGGTTCCTAAGTGGACAGTTTGATTTCACAGAAGTGTGATTGACTTGGAGTTACATTGTGTTGTTTAAGTGTTCCCTTTATTTTTTTGAGCAGTGTATAAAACAATTAGAGGGTGTCATTTTCCCAAATTTGAAACCCTTATTCAAGGTTTCAAGACCTCTCTGATGAGGATAGACTACCCGTCCTGTTGGGGGAGGATGCAGAGAGCTGTTGGTTGGCAGCGCACTACATTGCTGCCTGCCATAAGTTGAGGGACAGTGTCTGACAGACCAATCAACCTGCACATGTACTCTACTGTATGCTTATTGTTATTGTTGAATGTATGGTTATTCTGACCCTTGGTTATTGTTGTTACTGTTGTCCCGTTGACAATTTTGATTCTCATTTTTATTTATTTTTATATTGTAAATATCCTAAATAAGCTTTGGCAATATGTACATTGTTACATCATGCCAATAAAGCAAACTGAATTGTATTGAATTGAGTGTGAGAGAGGGAAAGGGGGGAGTGATAGAGAGAGGGGGAGGGATAGAGAGAGGGAGAGAGAGAGAGAGAGAGAAAGAGAGAGAGAGAGAGAGAGAGAGAGAGAGAAAGAGAGAGAGAGAGAAAAATGGGGAGTGATAGAGAGAGAGGGGAGTGATAGAGAGAGGGAGAGAGAGAGAGATAGAGAGAGAAAGGGGGAGTGATAGAGAGACAGAGAAAGAGACAGAGAAAGAGACAGACAGACAGACAGACAGACAGACAGACAGACAGACAGACAGACAGACAGACAGACAGACAGACAGACAGACAGACAGACAGAGAGAGAGAGAGAGAGAGAGAGAGAGAGAGAGAGAGAGAGAGAGAGAGAGAGAGAGAGAGTGTATTTTAGAAGTGTCTCTGTCAGGTCACTGTTCAGCTCTGTCACAAATAGTTACGTCATTACATAATACACACAAGCGCGCGCACACACACACACTCACACACACACCACAATCACTATATCTCACATCAGAAGTTACTCTAACACGGCATAGAAACCAACGTGAACATGTGTGTTCGCTTACCCTGGAGATGCTTAGTGGCATGTTGAAGTCCTTTCCTCCTTGTAGTCTAAAGCCCCATGGTGCAGAGCCTTTGAGAGTAACTGTGTATGCAGCCATCTTCAGCTTTGGAGAAAACACATACACTTCCTTAGTGTCCTCCTGAAACCGCTTTCCTCCTCCACTCACAGTACTTTTTCAATTTTTTCCTCTCGCACTCGTTATCTTGTTTCCCTCCTTCAGTTGCGTTCCTGTGTTCTTTACCTGTTATTTTCTGATGATGGGACGAACACGTTAGGGGGAGGGGGGGGGCTGGTGCCGAGGAGCTTCTGAAACACACAAATACAGGTGTGAGAAACACACAAACGCACACACATGCACGCACAGAATCCACACACACAGGAGACACAGAAGGGAGCAGAGCGATCCCACACACACAGGAGACATGGAGGGGAGCAGAGCGATCCCACACACACAGGAGACACAGAGCAGAGAGAGATCCCACACACACAGCAGACACAGAGGGGAGCAGAGAGAGATCCCACACACACAGGAGACACGGAGGGGAGCAGAGCGATCCCACACACACACTGGAGACACAGAGGGGAGCAGAGCGATCCCACACACACAGGAGACACGGAGGGGAGCAGAGCGATCCCACACACACAGGAGACACGGAGGGGAGCAGAGCGATCCCACACACACAAGCACAGACGGGAGCAGAGAGAGATCCCACACACACAGGAGACACAGACGGGAGCAGAGAGAGATCCCACACACACAGGAGACACAGAGGGGAGCAGAGCGATCCCACACACACAGGAGACACAGATGGGAGCAGAGCGATCCCACACACACAGGAGACGCAGAGCAGAGAGAGATCCCACACACACAGGAGACACAGAGGGGAGCAGAGAGAGATCCCCCACACACAGGAGACACAGAGGGGAGCAGAGAGAGATCCCACACACACAGGAGACACAGAGGGGAGCAGAGAGAGATCCCACACACACAGGAGACACTGAGGGGAGCAGAGAGAGATCCCACACACACAGGAGACACAGAGGGGAGCAGAGAGAGATCCCACACACACAGGAGACACAGAGGGGAGCAGAGCGATCCCACACACAAGCACAGACCTCTGTCTCCTTCTCACGATCTCTTAACTAGTTAAATAAAGGTTAAATAAATACAATAAAATAAAAATGAACTAACTGAACCTAAAACAGATCCTAGTTTACACTTAACACCGAAAACCTGAATAAAGGTTTTAAAAGTGTCTAAAAGGGTTGTCGGAGAGGTCTTCCCTGTTAGGTGAGGGACAGACGGGACAAGAATAGTCAAGCAGAGTGGAGACGGAGACAGGGATGGAGGACACAGGGGCCTTATAAGACCTGTAACCCTACCCCCAGCATGCCTCACTCTGATACCCTGCATTACTCACTCAGACAGATATAAACTCTGTACCAACATGTTACTGTAATCTAATTTACAGTACCAAGTCAGTCACTGTGATCTAATTTAGAGTACCAATTACAATTACAGTATATTACAATAACATATTACCCAGTGTTCTTTTCATTTTACATTTACATAAACCTTTTGGTCGTTTATTGGGCGCTCTTGTCCTTAGCAACTTACAGTTGGTGCATTCAACCAAGGTTGATAAAGAAAACATATCATAGTCATAGCAAGTGAAAAGTTGTCATAGTCAATACACTGGTCTTCAAAATAATTTTAATTACAACAAGATATCTTATGATACTCTCTATCTCTGGATAGCGTCAATACATTACAGAGATATTCATTGTAACTTGATGCCAGCTTCCTGTAAATTATTATAAAGTCAAAGCAATGAAACAGTACAATTCTGTAAAAGTGAGTAATAAACTGTAAGATTTTTTTTGACAATATTTTAATATTTTAATAAAAATTCAAAATAATAAGTAATCTATTCAATTTAACTTAATAATAATGATAATAATACAAGAATACATTCAAACAAAAAAACAGGTAACGATCAATGAGTTAGTCAGTCATGGTTGGTCTGGTGGAGTGGTTGATGGTGTGTTTGTGTTGGGGGAGGGGCGGGGTCTGGCCTGGCAGTTGCTGGATGGAGTTGGCAGTTGTGGTTGGTTTGTGCTGTGTCCAGGGTTGGTGCTGGTGTTGGGGCTGGGACTGGGAAAACCTGGGTGTGAGGGCCGGGTTGGAAATTATACTGTACCAGGGCTGGAAAACCAGGGGTTGGTGCTGGGTCTGGTGTGGGGACTGTGAGGCTGGGAGAAACAGGGACTGGGTCGGGATCTGTAGAGGGGAGGAAGGATAACCAGAGGAGCAAGCAGACATATAAGGAAGCCCTAGAACCAAAGGTCAATGGTGGTACTTCCCTGTGGTCTGCTCGCTCAGGGTGAAGGTCTGGTGTTTGGTCCCTCCTCCACACCTTGTCTGTTGGTGTGGTGCTGGGACTGGTGCTTGAAACCGGGATCTGGATTCGTGGACTGGAGAGTCAGGGTCAGGTCAGTCAGGTCAGGCCGCGGTCAAGCCATTGTTACCTTTCCAAGTTCTTCAGGCGATTCCGATCTTGTCCTCTGGATCAGAGAAGCAGAGCCAGCCACGTTCAAGCCACTGTTACTGTTGCTGCCTTCTGGTCCATCCAAAGAAAAGGATGGTGAGAGAGTAGAGAGAGGGACACAACCCCAGAGAATCTCCACCATGCAGGGTTGTGCGTAATGAAGCGAAACCAGAGTCCTACTGTTTAAAGTTTATGCTGTAGCAACCCATAGACTTCCAGTGTGTATATACACTAACGTTCAAAAGTTTGGGGACTCTTGGAAATGTCCTTGTTTTTGAAAGAAAAGCACATTTTTTTTGTCCATTAAAACTTCTTTAGCATGAGGTTTTAAGTAACAAGAACATTTCCCAGGACATAGACATATCTGATATTGGCAGAAAGCTTAAACTATTGTTAATCTAACTGCACTGTCCAATTTACAGCAGCTATTACAGTGAAAGAATACCATGCTATTGTTTGAGCAGCGTGCACAATTTTGAACATGAAAAGTTATTAATAAACAAATTAGGCACATTTGGGCAGTCTTGATACAACATTTTGAACAGAAATGCAATGGTTCATTGGATCAGCCTAAACCTTTGCACATACACTGCTGCCATCTAGTGGCCAAAATGGAATAATACATTATGGCCTTTCTCTTGCATTTCAAAGATGATGGTACAAAAAAAATACAAAATAACATTTTGGTATTTTCTTTGTATTATCTTTTACCAGATCTATTGTGTTATATTCTCCTACATTCCTTTCACATTTCCACAAATTTCAGTGTTTCCTTTCAAATGGTACCACAAATATGCATATCCTTGCTTCAGGGCCTGAGCTACAGGTAGTTAGATTTGAGTATGTCATTTTAGGCGAAAATTGAAAAGTGGGCGAATCCTTAAGAGGAATCCTTAGCTAATCCAAGTTGATCATTTTAAAAGGCTAATTGATCATTAGAAAACCCTTTTGCAATTATGTTAGCACAGCTGAAAACTGTTGTTCTGATTAAAGAAGCAATAAAACTGGCCTTCTTTAGACTGGTTGAGTATCTGGAGCATCAGCATTTGTGGGTTCGATTACAGGCTCAAAATGTCCAGAAACAAATAATTTTCTTCTGAAACTCATCAGTCTATTCTTGTTCTGAGAAATTAAGGCTATTCCATGCGAGAAATGTCCAAGAAACTGAAGATCTCGTACAATGTTGTGTAGTTATTTGTTTGTTTATGTGTCAATTAATCCCATAAGGGAAGGATTGCCAATTGATGATTTGACACGAAAATAAAATGTAATTCATTCCTGTCATGCTCTAACGGTAGTTAGCATTGGCTTGCAAAACTACCTCCAACTTCCTTCATACTGGACACAAAGACATAAACATGATATCCACGAGTTCATCTGACTCTGGGAAAATCCTGGAGTATCACTTTAAAATATGTTAATGAGCCAGAGACTAACTTCCACCACCAAAACATTTTCCCACAATGCACCATAATTAATTCTATAAAACACATTTACAGATGTTTTACTGTGCATTCTACAGTGTTTAACTGTTGAAATGACAGAAACGTCTTCCAGTGTACCTCTATCTGTCGCTTTCGCTCATCAATCCCTCATTCTCTCCCTCATTCTATTTTTTTGTCGGTTTTGCTTTGTCACTTTCACTCCTTGACTCTCTCTTTTGCTAACACTTTCTATTTCTCTCTCTCTTTCTTTCTCCCTCTCTCTCTCTGTGTTGTCTGTCCCAGCTCTCTAAGGGGAAGCAACACAGTCTGAAGTTTGATTTGCTAGAAGGCCTCGAGCAGGAGACACAGTCACCATGATTAACAAGCTGATGAAGGTCAAGCTTTTTTAACAACTTCTGACAGTTCCGTACGCTAGGATACTCAACCATTACACTTCAAAATGGACATGTTGGATTACTGTACATGCTTTAAACACTTTTATATAGAAAATAAACAAAGGGTAGTCCTTGAATTGTGGCAGCATTTAAAAAATATATGTTTTTATGTATTTGGGTACATCTTCCCATTCTTAATCAAATAATATGGCAGCTTAATGACATTTAATTATTTTTACCAATATGATAACATTGTGCCACCAGTCAGATTAGTAACACTAATGATCGTAACACCAATGACACAGTTTAGGTAATTGAGGATTTTCATAAATGGAGGCCACAGGTGTTCAAATCTAAGGTTGTTAACCCTTTAAAAGTCACTGATCATAAAGTGATATGATTAATCATTTTGCTCACAATGTAATTTCCTTTCATTTAAATTGAGAAACACCAATGACACCTTTTTATTTAGACACACCAACCAATGGGATCCTCAAATGGTGTGATTAGCTAATAATATTATTTAATATAGACCCCTCCCCCAACTACAATTTGCCACTGGTGGGATTGCTCAAGGTTCTTGTACAGTATATCTTTGTAATTCATCATTTTTCAAAATGGTATCACCAATGACATAAAACTTAAGGACACATTATATTTGTAAAAAAAGTGATCTATATACAATATATTAAATGCCTTTGTTTACTTTCTAGCATTCAAAATAATAGATAGATATTTCTAAATCTCCAAAATATGTCACAAGTATTTTAAACAATGCATTCAAATTAATTTTGCAGTATAAATGACTTAAAATATGTTTTGTCATTGATAAACAGTTCAATATAAACAAAAACATGTATGACGTGTAACTATTTATCATTTTAAGGTGTTTTTCATGGTTGCAAAGGCAAGGGACACGAATGCCACTCAAAACCAATAATGACTCAAAAACAACACATTAGCAGATAAACCTTACCAAAATCAAATAACGACTCAAAAACAACACATTAGCAGATAAACCTTACCAAAATCAAATAATGACTTCAAGAGATTTTCAAAAATAATCTCCAATGTCCCAATCTTTCCTGTATAAAACAGATTGATCATGGTGCATAACGGCAAAGACTATATGCCATTTACAGACACTTTTATCTAAAGCTTCCAATCATGCGAGCGTACATTTTTGTATGGTTGGCCCCAGGGGAATGGAAGCCACGATCCTGGCAGTACAAGCACTATGCTCTAGTCCAGGGGTACTCAAATCTTGTTTTATGAGGTCCGCAACCTGCTGTTTTTTGTTCTACCTGATAAGAAATTGCACACGCCTGGTGTCCCAGGTCTAAATCAGTCCCTGATTAGACGGGAACAATGAAAAAACGCAGTTGAACTGGATTCAAGGTCCAGAGTTGAGATTGAGTCTATCAACAGAACCACACAGTGCCACAATAATACTTTTAATACAATTCACTTTATTTTTGAATCTCAATATATGTCTTAGTATATGAGTAGTTGGTCTTCAGTTGTTAAGGTGAATACACACACACTACACACCCACACTACACACCCACACACACTACACACACACACTACACACACACAAACACACACTACACACACACACACACACTACACACACACTACACACACACACTACACACACATTTACACAAACACTGCACCGGTACTCTGGGTGTCACCTAAGCACCAGCAACCCCAGTATGCACAGTGACCTCATGGAGCTATCTGAAAGGAGTGGAAAATATGTCTGCCCTAATACCACAGACAGAGAGAGAGAGAGAGAGATAGAGAGAGAGAGAGAGAGAGAGAGATGGATGGATGGATGGATGGATGGATGGATGGATGGATGGATGGGATGGATGGATGGATGGATGGATGGATGGATGGATGGATGGATGGATGGATGGATGGATGGACAGTAAGAATGAGAGTGAGGGGGGAGATTATAATTTGTGTTAAAATGTATTCAGGTTAACACGGAGAGGAGGGACACAGGCTGATTCTCATACAGCATACACGCACTCACATACATTATAGAACGTTTTTTTGAAGGTTCTATAAAGAACCATGCACATAAGGTTCTAAATGGAACTTGCATGATGCTATAAAGAACCCTTTCCTAAGGTTCTATAAAGTACCATTAATAAAAGGTTCTATATAGCACCAAAAAAGGGTTCTGCTGTGGTTACAACGCTTTTGGAGGGCTATATATACTGCTCAAAAAAATAAAGGGAACACTTAAACAACACATCCTAGATCTGAATGAAAGAAATAATCTTATTAAATACTTTTTTCTTTACATAGTTCAATGTGCTGACAACAAAATCACACAAAAATAATCAATGGAAATCCAATTTATCAACCCATGGAGGTCTGGATTTGGAGTCACACTCAAAATTAAAGTGGAAAACCACACTACAGGCTGATCCAACTTTGATGTAATGTCCTTAAAACAAGTCAAAATGAGGCTCAGTAGTGTGTGTGGCCTCCATGTGCCTGTATGACCTCCCTACAACGCCTGGGCATGCTCCTGATGAGGTGGCGGATGGTCTCCTGAGGGATCTCCTCCCAGACCTGGACTAAAGCATCCGCCAACTCCTGGACAGTCTGTGGTGCAACGTGGCGTTGGTGGATGGAGCGAGACATGATGTCCCAGATGTGCTCAATTGGATTCAGGTCTGGGGAACGGGCGGGCCAGTCCATAGCATCAATGCCTTCCTCTTGCAGGGACTGCTGACACACTCCAGCCACATGAGGTCTAGCATTGTCTTGCATTAGGAGGAACCCAGGGCCAACCGCACCAGCATATGGTCTCACAAGGGGTCTGAGGATCTCATCTCGGTACCTAATGGCAGTCAGGCTACCTCTGGCGAGCACATGGAGGGCTGTGCGGCCCCCCAAAGAAATGCCACCCCACACCATGACCGACCCACCGCCAAACCGGCCATGCTGGAGGATGTTGCAGGCAGCAGAACGTTCTCTACGGCGTCTCCAGACTCTGTCACGTCTGTCACGTGCTCAGTGTGAACCTGCTTTCATCTGTGAAGAGCACAGGGCGCCACTGGCGAATTTGCCAATCTTGGTGTTCTCTGGCAAATGCCAAACGTCCTGCACGGTGTTGGGCTGTAAGCACAACCCCCACCTGTGGACGTCGGGCCCTCATACCACCCTCATGGAGTCTGTTTCTGACCGTTTGAGCAGACACATGCACATTTGTGGCCTGCTGGAGGTCATTTTGCAGGGCTCTGGCAGTGCTTCTCCTGCTCCTCCTTGCACAAAGGCGGAGGTAGCGGTCCTTCTGCTGGGTTGTTACCCTCCTACGGCCTCCTCCACGTCTCCTGATGTACTGGCCTGTCTCCTGGTAGCGCCTCCATGCTCTGGACACTACGCTGACAGACACAGCAAACCTTCTTGCCACAGCTCGCATTGATGTGCCATCCTGGATGAGCTGTACTACCTGAGCCACTTGTGTGGGTTGTAGACTCCGTCTCATGCTACCACTAGAGTGAAAGCACCGCCAGCATTCAAAAGTGACCAAAACATCAGCCAGGAAGCATAGGAACTGAGAAGTGGTCTGTGGTCACCACCTGCAGAACCACTCCTTTATTGGGGGTGTCTTGCTAATTGCCTATAATTTCCACCTGTTGTCTATTCCATTTGCACAACAGCATGTGAAATTTATTGTCAATCAGCGTTGCTTCCTAAGTGGACAGTTTGATTTCACAGAAGTGTGATTGACTTGGAGTTACATTGTGTTGTTTAAGTGTTCCCTTTATTTTTTTGAGCAGGGTGGAACCTTTATGGAGAATGGTTCTTTAAAGAAGCTTTCTCAATCTCAAAGGTTCTTTGTGGAATCATACAGGTTTTTATTTATTCTGGTTTAACAGTATTATATTGTTAAATTCCATAGGTTTTATTATTGTATTTATTAAGAAGTTGAATCAGGTGTGCCATCTCTGAAACAGCTGTGGGTCCCTGAGAAGAGAACTGAGAACTACCGCCAGTCAACCATTCTCAGTTGACAGTAGGCCATACATGAGTCTTTCACAAGACACCATTACTGGCTATAGTCATATACAACATTTAATAACGAAACACAACACATTAGATAAACTGGAATGACACTCTTACTCACCCACGGTTGCACCAAAAGAGCTGTGCACAAACCACACACACCAAAATATTCCAATGAGCTGCCGTCCTCATATTTTAATTATTACTAAGAGAAAAAAAGAAATAATTGGGAACTGCAAAGAACCATTGAAGGGCTCAAAGGGTTCTTTGGGCCAGTATGGTTCTGCATAGAACCATCACCCTTCCTAAAGAACCCTCATATTGAAGTGTGTACTGACATGTACCAGCAGATGGGGTCACCGTGGCAATGGTAAGATGTGTTTTCAACCAGCAAACGTTGATTTTCTTTTCAACTCCTCATAACACACCCACACACACCGCTGATGGAAAATAGACCGTACCAACACACCACTGATGGAAAATATACCGTACGAACACACAGCTGATGGAAAATAGACCGTACCAACACACAGCTGATGGAAAATAGACCGTACCAACACACAGCTGATGGAAAATAGACCGTACCAACACACAGCTGATGGAAAATAGACCGTACCAACACACAGCTGATGGAAAATATACCGTACCAACACACAGCTGATGGAAATTAGACCGTACCAACACACAGCTGATGGAAAATAGACCGTACCAACACACAGCTGATGGAAAATAGACCGTACCAACACACAGCTGATGGAAAATAGACCGTACCAACACACAGCTGTCAGTAACACATTTAGTTGGGAAAATAAATAAAAACAACAGAAATAAACGACTTTATACATCACAAATCTACAATAAACCATCACATAATTTAAAACACATATATATATATATATATATATATATATATATATATATATATTGATTCATATTTCCATAATGTAACAGCTAAACAGTTGATCAGTTCATCAATACATTACAAATCAATCAGTTCATCAATACATTCCAAATCAATAATTTCATCAATATTTAGAACTACAATAAATTCTGTTAGTACACCAGAAGGATCGCTACAATCATAGAGTCAACACTCAGCAATGACATACACTCGCTGCGTCCCAAATGTCTCACTATTCCCTACATAGGGCTCTGATTGAACGTAGTGCACTATCTAGGGAATACGGTGTCATTTAAGACGCGTGATGATCAGACAGGAAAACAGTGATCACGTAAGAATTGACGTTCGGAAAACAAGTGTTGCTCAATAGTTGTGGATTGTTCTGTGTTGCAAAAGGGGTCTGATGCTTGCGGACATGCACACTGGCACACATACAAACAGTAAACTGGGGCAGGGCCATGTAAGGTGCTGAAAGGACAATTAACACAATTGAGAGAGGGAAAGGGAGGAAGAGGGGGAGGAGAGAGGGAAAGGGAGGAAGAGAGGGAGGAGAGAGGGAAAGGGAGAAAGAGGGGGAGGAGAGAGGGAAAGAGAGGAAGAGAGGGAGGAGAGAGGGAAAGGGAGGAAGAGGGGGTGGAGAGAGGGAAAGGGAGAAAGAGGGGGTGGAGAGAGGGAAAGGGAGGAAGAGGGGGAGGAGAGAGGGAAAGGGGGAAAGAGGGGGAGGAGAGAGGGAAAGGGAGAAAGAGGGGGAGGAGAGAGGGAAAGAGAGGAAGAGAGGGAGGAGAGAGGGAAAGGGAGGAAGAGGGGGTGGAGAGAGGGAAAGGGAGGAAGAGGGGGTGGAGAGAGGGAAAGGGAAGAAGAGGGGGAGGAGAGAGGGAAAGGGGGAAAGAGGGGGAGGAGAGAGGGAAAGGGAGAAAGAGGGGGAGGAGAGAGGGAAAGGGAGGAAGAGAGGGAGGAGAGAGGGAAAGAGAGGAAGAGGGGGAGGAGAGCGGGAAAGGGAGGAAGAGAGGGAGGAGAGAGGGAAAGGGAGGAAGAGAGGGAGGAGAGAGGTAAAGGGAGGAAGAGAGGGA
>NC_042958.1:51713685-51733685 GCF_901001165.1 Salmo trutta
TTTGATATTGCAATAAAAACGTCTGCATTGGACCTTTAATCTAAACAAACAACATATTTCCTCAAAACATGGTTAAAACTATAATGTTGATATCATAGACGGTCAGTCTTTTCATCCATAGCTCTATCTATGAACACTTCTCCAGTCCCATCCCTCAGATTTTTACCGAACCAGTGGCGGAGAAAACGCTTCGTTATTGTGTCAACTGTGGATTGCCACTGTAAGGGTTACAAGCATAGTCAACAAACCACATGGGGTCTGTGTCTCTTTTAAAGGTTAGAGGTAACCTCGGACTCACTGAGTCATTACTGACACACGCATAAGGTTACAACGGTTACACGGAGAAAAAACATGGGTCAGACAGATGCTAAGGCTTATTGAACATCTTTCTAATCTAGCTCAGCCCATTGATAGTAATCCTCCACCTATACAGCAGATGTGTTTAAAGGTCATGGGTGTACCTGTAGTTGGGGTGTGTTATGATGATGGGTGTACCTGTATTTGGGGTGTGTTATGATGATGGGTGTACCTGTATTTGGGGTGTGTTATGAGGATGGGTCTACCTGTATTTGGGGTGTGTTATGATGATGGGTGTACCTGTATTTGGGGTGTGTTATGATGATGGGTGTACCTGTATTTGGGGTGTGTTATGATGATGGGTGTATCTGTATTTGGGGTGTGTTATGATGATGGGTGTACCTGTAGTTGGGGTGTGTTATGATGATGGGTGTACCTGTATTTGGGGGGTGTTATGATGATGGGTGTACCTGTAGTTGGGGTGTGTTATGAGGATGGGTGTACATGTATTTGGGGTGTGTTATGATGATGGGTGTACCTGTATTTGGGGTGTGTTATGATGATGGGTGTACCTGTATTTGGGGTGTGTTATGAGGATGGGTGTACCTGTATTTGGGGTGTTTGATGGTGATGGGTGTACCGGTATTTGGGGTGTGTGATGGTGATGGGTGTACCTGTATTTGGGGTGTGTTATGATGATGGGTGTACCTGTATTTGGGGTGTGGTATGATGATGGGTGTACCTGTATTTGGGGTGTGTTATGATGATGGGTGTACCTGTATTTGGGGTGTGTGATGGTGATGGGTGTACCTGTATTTGGGGTGTGTTATGATGATGGGTGTACCTGTATTTGGGGTGTGTGATGGTGATGGGTGTACCTGTATTTGGGGTGTGTTATGGTGATGGGTGTACCTATATTTGGGGTGTGTGATGGTGATGGGTGTACCTGTATTTGGGGTGTGTTATGATGATGGGTGTACCTGTATTTGGGGTGTGTATTGATGATGGGTGTACCTGTATTTGGGGTGTGTGATTGTGATGGGTGTACCTGTATTTGGGGTGTGTTATGAGGATGGGTGTACCTGTATTTGGGGTGTGTTATGATGATGGGTGTACCTGTAGTTGGGGTGTGTGATGGTGATGGGTGTACCTGTATTTGGGGTGTGTTATGATGATGGGTGTACCTGTAGTTGGGGGGCGTTATGATGATGGGTGTACCTGTATTTGGGGTGTGTTATGGTGATGGGTGTACCTGTATTTGGGGTGTGTGATGGTGATGGGTGTACCTGTATTTGGGGTGTGTTATGGTGATGGGTGTACCTGTATTTGGGGTGTGTTATGATGATGGGTGTACCTGTATTTGGGGTGTGTTATGATGATGGGTGTACCTGTATTTGGGGGGTGTTATGATGATGGGTGTACCTGTAGTTGGGGTGTGTTATGATGATGGGTGTACCTGTATTTGGGGGGTGTTATGATGATGGGTGTACCTGTAGTTGGGGTGTGTGATGGTGATGGGTGTACCTGTATTTGGGGTGTGTTATGATGATGGATGTACCTGTATTTGGGGTGTGTTATGATGATAGTGTACCTGTATTTGGGGTGTGTGATGGTGATGGGTGTACCTGTATTTGTGGTGTGTTATGATGATGGGTGTACCTGTATTTGGGGTGTGTTATGATGATGGGTGTACCTGTATTTGGGGTGTGTTATGATGATGGGTGTACCTGTATTTGGGGTGTGTTATGATGATGGGTGTACCTGTATTTGGGGTGTGTTATGATGATGGGTGTACCTGTATTTGGGGTGTGTTATGATGATGGGTGTACCTGTAGTTGGGGTGTGTGATGATGATGGGTGTACCTGTATTTGGGGTGTGTGATGATGATGGGTGTACCTGTATTTGGGGTGTGTGATGGTGATGGGTGTACCTGTATTTGGGGTGTGTTATGATGATGGGTGTACCTGTAGTTGGGGTGTGTTATGATGATGGGTGTACCTGTATTTGGGGTGTGTTATGATGATGGGTGTACCTGTATTTGGGGTGTGTTATGAGGATGGGTGTACCTGTATTTGGGGTGTGTTATGATGATGGGTGTACCTGTATTTGGGGTGTGTTATGATGATGGGTGTAACTGTATTTGGGGTGTGTTATGATGATGGGTGTACCTGTATTTGGGGTGTGTTATGATGATGGGTGTACCTGTATTTGGGGTGTGTTATGATGATGGGTGTACCTGTATTTGGGCGGTGTTATGATGATGGGTGTACCTGTAGTTGGGGTGTGTGATGGTGATGGGTGTACCTGTATTTGGGGTGTGTTATGATGATGGGTGTACCTGTATTTGGGGTGTGTTATGATGATGGGTGTACCTGTATTTGGGGTGTGTTATGATGATGGGTGTACCTGTATTTGGGGTGTGTTATGATGATGGGTGTACCTGTATTTGGGGTGTGTTATGAGGATGGGTCTACCTGTATTTGGGGTGTGTTATGATGATGGGTGTACCTGTATTGGGGTGTGTTATGATGATGGGTGTACCTGTATTTGGAGTGTGTTATGATGATGGGTGTATCTGTATTTGGGGTGTGTTATGATGATGGGTGTACCTGTAGTTGGGGTGTGTTATGATGATGGGTGTACCTGTATTTGGGGGGTGTTATGATGATGGGTGTACCTGTAGTTGGGGTGTGTTATAAGGATGGGTGTACATGTATTTGGGGTGTGTTATGATGATGGGTGTACCTGTATTTGGGGTGTGTTATGATGATGGGTGTACCTGTATTTGGGGTGTGTTATGAGGATGGGTGTACCTGTATTTGGGGTGTTTGATGGTGATGGGTGTACCGGTATTTGGGGTGTGTGATGGTGATGGGTGTACCTGTATTTGGGGTGTGTTATGATGATGGGTGTACCTGTATTTGGGGTGTGGTATGATGATGGGTGTACCTGTATTTGGGGTGTGTTATGATGATGGGTGTACCTGTATTTGGGGTGTGTGATGGTGATGGGTGTACCTGTATTTGGGGTGTGTTATGATGATGGGTGTACCTGTATTTGGGGTGTGTGATGGTGATGGGTGTACCTGTATTTGGGGTGTGTTATGGTGATGGGTGTACCTATATTTGGGGTGTGTGATGGTGATGGCTGTACCTGTATTTGGGGTGTGTTATGATGATGGGTGTACCTGTATTTGGGGTGTGTATTGATGATGGGTGTACCTGTATTTGGGGTGTGTGATGGTGATGGGTGTACCTGTATTTGGGGTGTGTTATGAGGATGGGTGTACCTGTATTTGGGGTGTGTTATGATGATGGGTGTACCTGTAGTTGGGGTGTGTGATGGTGATGGGTGTACCTGTATTTGGGGTGTGTTATGATGATGGGTGTACCTGTAGTTGGGGGGCGTTATGAATGGGTGTATCTGTATTTGGGGTGTGTTATGAGGATGGGTGTACCTGTATTTGGGGTGTGTTATGATGATGGATGTACCTGTATTTGGGGTGTGTGATGGTGATGGGTGTACCTGTATTTGGGGTGTGTGATGGTGATGGGTGTACCTGTATTTGGGGTGTGTTATGGTGATGGGTGTACCTGTATTTGGGGTGTGTTATGATGATGGGTGTACCTGTAGTTGGGGTGTGTTATGATGATGGGTGTACCTGTATTTGGGGGGTGTTATGATGATGGGTGTACCTGTAGTTGGGGTGTGTGATGGTGATGGGTGTACCTGTATTTGGGGTGTGTTATGATGATGGATGTACCTGTATTTGGGGTGTGTTATGATGATAGTGTACCTGTATTTGGGGTGTGTGATGGTGATGGGTGTACCTGTATTTGTGGTGTGTTATGATGATGGGTGTACCTGTATTTGGGGTGTGTTATGATGATGGGTGTACCTGTATTTGGGGTGTGTTATGATGATGGGTGTACCTGTATTTGGGGTGTGTTATGATGATGGGTGTACCTGTATTTGGGGTGTGTTATGATGATGGGTGTAACTGTATTTGGGGTGTGTGAAGATGATGGGTGTACCTGTATTTGGGGTGTGTTATGATGATGGGTGTACCTGTATTTGGGGTGTGTTATGATGATGAGTGTACCTGTATTTGGGGTGTGTTATGATGATGGGTGTACCTGTATTTGGGGTGTGTTATGATGATGGATGTACCTGTATTTGGGGTGTGTGATGGTGATGGGTGTACCTGTATTTGGGGTGTGTTATGGTGATGGGTGTACCTATATTTGGGGTGTGTGATGGTGATGGGTGTACCTGTATTTGGGGTGTGTTATGATGATGGGTGTACCTGTATTTGGGGTGTGTATTGATGATGGGTGTACCTGTATTTGGGGTGTGTGATGGTGATGGGTGTACCTGTATTTGGGGTGTGTTATGAGGATGGGTGTACCTGTATTTGGGGTGTGTTATGATGATGGGTGTACCTGTAGTTGGGGTGTGTGATGGTGATGGGTGTACCTGTATTTGGGGTGTGTTATGATGATGGGTGTACCTGTAGTTGGGGGGCGTTATGATGATGGGTGTACCTGTATTTGGGGTGTGTTATGGTGATGGGTGTACCTATATTTGGGGTGTGTGATGGTGATGGCTGTACCTGTATTTGGGGTGTGTTATGATGATGGGTGTACCTGTATTTGGGGTGTGTATTGATGATGGGTGTACCTGTATTTGGGGTGTGTGATGGTGATGGGTGTACCTGTATTTGGGGTGTGTTATGAGGATGGGTGTACCTGTATTTGGGGTGTGTTATGATGATGGGTGTACCTGTAGTTGGGGTGTGTGATGGTGATGGGTGTACCTGTATTTGGGGTGTGTTATGATGATGGGTGTACCTGTAGTTGGGGGGCGTTATGAATGGGTGTATCTGTATTTGGGGTGTGTTATGAGGATGGGTGTACCTGTATTTGGGGTGTGTTATGATGATGGATGTACCTGTATTTGGGGTGTGTGATGGTGATGGGTGTACCTGTATTTGGGGTGTGTGATGGTGATGGGTGTACCTGTATTTGGGGTGTGTTATGATGATGGGTGTACCTGTAGTTGGGGTGTGTTATGATGATGGGTGTACCTGTATTTGGGGGGTGTTATGATGATGGGTGTACCTGTAGTTGGGGTGTGTGATGGTGATGGGTGTACCTGTATTTGGGGTGTGTTATGATGATGGATGTACCTGTATTTGGGGTGTGTTATGATGATAGTGTACCTGTATTTGGGGTGTGTGATGGTGATGGGTGTACCTGTATTTGTGGTGTGTTATGATGATGGGTGTACCTGTATTTGGGGTGTGTTATGATGATGGGTGTACCTGTATTTGGGGTGTGTTATGATGATGGGTGTACCTGTATTTGGGGTGTGTTATGATGATGGGTGTACCTGTATTTGGGGTGTGTTATGATGATGGGTGTAACTGTATTTGGGGTGTGTGAAGATGATGGGTGTACCTGTATTTGGGGTGTGTTATGATGATGGGTGTACCTGTATTTGGGGTGTGTTATGATGATGAGTGTACCTGTATTTGGGGTGTGTTATGATGATGGGTGTACCTGTATTTGGGGTGTGTTATGATGATGGATGTACCTGTATTTGGGGTGTGTGATGGTGATGGGTGTACCTGTATTTGGGGTGTGTTATGGTGATGGGTGTACCTATATTTGGGGTGTGTGATGGTGATGGGTGTACCTGTATTTGGGGTGTGTTATGATGATGGGTGTACCTGTATTTGGGGTGTGTATTGATGATGGGTGTACCTGTATTTGGGGTGTGTGATGGTGATGGGTGTACCTGTATTTGGGGTGTGTTATGAGGATGGGTGTACCTGTATTTGGGGTGTGTTATGATGATGGGTGTACCTGTAGTTGGGGTGTGTGATGGTGATGGGTGTACCTGTATTTGGGGTGTGTTATGATGATGGGTGTACCTGTAGTTGGGTGGCGTTATGATGATGGGTGTATCTGTATTTGGGGTGTGTTATGAGGATGGGTGTACCTGTATTTGGGGTGTGTTATGATGATGGATGTACCTGTATTTGGGGTGTGTGATGGTGATGGGTGTACCTGTATTTGGGGTGTGTTATGGTGATGGGTGTACCTGTATTTGGGGTGTGTGATGGTGATGGGTGTACCTGTATTTGGGGTGTGTTATGGTGTTGGGTGTACCTGTATTTGGGGTGTGTTATGATGATGGGTCTACCTGTATTTGGGGTGTGTTATGATGATGGGTGTACCTGTATTTGGGGGGTGTTATGATGATGGGTGTACCTGTAGTTGGGGTGTGTTATGATGATGGGTGTACCTGTATTTGGGGGGTGTTATGATGATGGGTGTACCTGTAGTTGGGGTGTGTGATGGTGATGGGTGTACCTGTATTTGGGGTGTGTTATGATGATGGATGTACCTGTATTTGGGGTGTGTTATGATGATAGTGTACCTGTATTTGGGGTGTGTGATGGTGATGGGTGTACCTGTATTTGTGGTGTGTTATGATGATGGGTGTACCTGTATTTGGGGTGTGTGATGGTGATGGGTGTACCTGTATTTGGGGTGTGTTATGATGATGGGTGTACCTGTATTTGGGGTGTGTTATGATGATGGGTGTACCTGTATTTGGGGTGTGTTATGATGATGGGTGTAACTGTATTTGGGGTGTGTGATGATGATGGGTGTACCTGTATTTGGGGTGTGTTATGATGATGGGTGTACCTGTATTTGGGGTGTGTTATGATGATGAGTGTACCTGTATTTGGGGTGTGTTATGATGATGGGTGTACCTGTATTTGGGGTGTGTTATGATGATGGATGTACCTGTATTTGGGGTGTGTGATGTTGATGGGTGTACCTGTATTTGGGGTGTGTTATGGTGATGGGTGTACCTGTATTTGGGGTGTGTGATGGTGATGGGTGTACCTGTATTTGGGGTGTGTTATGGTGATGGGTGTACCTGTATTTGGGGTGTGTTATGATGATGGGTGTACCTGTATTTGGGGTGTGTTATGATGATGGGTGTACCTGTATTTGGGGGGTGTTATGATGATGGGTGTACCTGTAGTTGGGGTGTGTTATGATGATGGGTGTACCTGTATTTGGGGGGTGTTATGATGATGGGTGTACCTGTATTTGGGGTGTGTTATGATGATGGGTGTACCTGTATTTGGGGTGTGTTATGATGATGGGTGTACCTGTATTTGGGGTGTGTTATGATGATGGGTGTACCTGTATTTGGGGTGTGTTATGATGATGGGTGTAACTGTATTTGGGGTGTGTGATGATGATGGGTGTACCTGTATTTGGGGTGTGTTATGATGATGGGTGTACCTGTATTTGGGGTGTGTTATGATGATGGGTGTACCTGTATTTGGGGTGTGTTATGATGATGGGTGTACCTGTATTTGGGGTGTGTTATGATGATGGGTGTACCTGTAGTTGGGGTGTGTGATGATGATGGGTGTACCTGTATTTGGGGTGTGTGATGATGATGGGTGTACCTGTATTTGGGGTGTGTGATGGTGATGGGTGTACCTGTATTTGGGGTGTGTTATGATGATGGGTGTACCTGTAGTTGGGGTGTGTTATGATGATGGGTGTACCTGTATTTGGGGTGTGTTATGATGATGGGTGTACCTGTATTTGGGGTGTGTTATGAGGATGGGTGTATCTGTATTTGGGGTGTGTTATGATGATGGGTGTACCTGTAGTTGGGGTGTGTTATGATGATGGGTGTAACTGTATTTGGGGTGTGTTATGATGATGGGTGTACCTGTATTTGGGGTGTGTTATGATGATGGGTGTACCTGTATTTGGGGTGTGTTATGATGATGGGTGTACCTGTATTTGGGGTGTGTTATGATGATGGGTGAACCTGTATTTGGGGTGTGTTATGAGGATGGGTGTACCTGTATTTGGGGTGATTGATGGTGATGGGTGTACCGGTATTTGGGGTATGTGATGGTGATGGGTGTACCTGTATTTGGGGTGTGTTATGATGATGGGTGTACCTGTATTTGGGGTGTGTTATGATGATGGGTGTACCTGTATTTGGGGTGTGTTATGATGATGGGTGTACCTGTATTTGGGGTGTGTGATGGTGATGGGTGTACCTGTATTTGGGGTGTGTTATGATGATGGGTGTACCTGTATTTGGGGTGTGTGATGGTGATGGGTGTACCTGTATTTGGGGTGTGTTATGGTGATGGGTGTACCTATATTTGGGGTGTGTGATGGTGATGGGTGTACCTGTATTTGGGGTGTGTTATGATGATGGGTGTACCTGTATTTGGGGTGTGTATTGATGATGGGTGTACATGTATTTGGGGTGTGTGATGGTGATGGGTGTACCTGTATTTGGGGTGTGTTATGAGGATGGGTGTACCTGTATTTGGGGTGTGTTATGATGATGGGTGTACCTGTAGTTGGGGTGTGTGATGGTGATGGGTGTACCTGTATTTGGGGTGTGTTATGATGATGGGTGTACCTGTAGTTGGGGGGCGTTATGATGATGGGTGTATCTGTATTTGGGGTGTGTAATGAGGATGGGTGTACCTGTATTTAGGGTGTGTTATGATGATGGATGTACCTGTATTTGGGGTGTGTGATGGTGATGGGTGTACCTGTATTTGGGGTGTGTTATGGTGATGGGTGTACCTGTATTTGGGGTGTGTGATGGTGATGGGTGTACCTGTATTTGGGGTGTGTTATGGTGATGGGTGTACCTGTATTTGGGGTGTGTTATGATGATGGGTGTACCTGTATTTGGGGTGTGTTATGATGATGGGTGTACCTGTATTTGGGGTGTGTTATGATGATGGGTGTACCTGTAGTTGGGGTGTGTTATGATGATGGGTGTACCTGTGTTTGGGGGGTGTTATGATGATGGGTGTACCTGTAGTTGGGGTGTGTGATGGTGATGGGTGTACCTGTATTTGGGGTGTGTTATGATGATGGATGTACCTGTATTTGGGGTGTGTTATGATGATAGTGTACCTGTATTTGGGGTGTGTTATGATGATGGGTGTACCTGTATTTGGGGTGTGTTATGATGATGGGTGAACCTGTATTTGGGGTGTGTTATGAGGATGGGTGTACCTGTATTTGGGGTGATTGATGGTGATGGGTGTACCGGTATTTGGGGTATGTGATGGTGATGGGTGTACCTGTATTTGGGGTGTGTTATGATGATGGGTGTACCTGTATTTGGGGTGTGGTATGATGATGGGTGTACCTGTATTTGGGGTGTGTTATGATGATGGGTGTACCTGTATTTGGGGTGTGTGATGGTGATGGGTGTACCTGTATTTGGGGTGTGTTATGATGATGGGTGTACCTGTATTTGGGGTGTGTGATGGTGATGGGTGTACCTGTATTTGGGGTGTGTTATGGTGATGGGTGTACCTATATTTGGGGTGTGTGATGGTGATGGGTGTACCTGTATTTGGGGTGTGTTATGATGATGGGTGTACCTGTATTTGGGGTGTGTATTGATGATGGGTGTACATGTATTTGGGGTGTGTGATGGTGATGGGTGTACCTGTATTTGGGGTGTGTTATGAGGATGGGTGTACCTGTATTTGGGGTGTGTTATGATGATGGGTGTACCTGTATTTGGGGTGTGTTATGATGATGGGTGTAACTGTATTTGGGGTGTGTGATGATGATGGGTGTACCTGTATTTGGGGTGTGTTATGATGATGGGTGTACCTGTATTTGGGGTGTGTTATGATGATGGGTGTACCTGTATTTGGGGTGTGTTATGATGATGGGTGTACCTGTATTTGGGGTGTGTTATGATGATGGGTGTACCTGTAGTTGGGGTGTGTGATGATGATGGGTGTACCTGTATTTGGGGTGTGTGATGATGATGGGTGTACCTGTATTTGGGGTGTGTGATGGTGATGGGTGTACCTGTATTTGGGGTGTGTTATGATGATGGGTGTACCTGTAGTTGGGGTGTGTTATGATGATGGGTGTACCTGTATTTGGGGTGTGTTATGATGATGGGTGTACCTGTATTTGGGGTGTGTTATGAGGATGGGTGTATCTGTATTTGGGGTGTGTTATGATGATGGGTGTACCTGTAGTTGGGGTGTGTTATGATGATGGGTGTAACTGTATTTGGGGTGTGTTATGATGATGGGTGTACCTGTATTTGGGGTGTGTTATGATGATGGGTGTACCTGTATTTGGGGTGTGTTATGATGATGGGTGTACCTGTATTTGGGGTGTGTTATGATGATGGGTGAACCTGTATTTGGGGTGTGTTATGAGGATGGGTGTACCTGTATTTGGGGTGATTGATGGTGATGGGTGTACCGGTATTTGGGGTATGTGATGGTGATGGGTGTACCTGTATTTGGGGTGTGTTATGATGATGGGTGTACCTGTATTTGGGGTGTGTTATGATGATGGGTGTACCTGTATTTGGGGTGTGTTATGATGATGGGTGTACCTGTATTTGGGGTGTGTGATGGTGATGGGTGTACCTGTATTTGGGGTGTGTTATGATGATGGGTGTACCTGTATTTGGGGTGTGTGATGGTGATGGGTGTACCTGTATTTGGGGTGTGTTATGGTGATGGGTGTACCTATATTTGGGGTGTGTGATGGTGATGGGTGTACCTGTATTTGGGGTGTGTTATGATGATGGGTGTACCTGTATTTGGGGTGTGTATTGATGATGGGTGTACATGTATTTGGGGTGTGTGATGGTGATGGGTGTACCTGTATTTGGGGTGTGTTATGAGGATGGGTGTACCTGTATTTGGGGTTTGTTATGATGATGGGTGTACCTGTAGTTGGGGTGTGTGATGGTGATGGGTGTACCTGTATTTGGGGTGTGTTATGATGATGGGTGTACCTGTAGTTGGGGGGCGTTATGATGATGGGTGTATCTGTATTTGGGGTGTGTAATGAGGATGGGTGTACCTGTATTTAGGGTGTGTTATGATGATGGATGTACCTGTATTTGGGGTGTGTGATGGTGATGGGTGTACCTGTATTTGGGGTGTGTTATGGTGATGGGTGTACCTGTATTTGGGGTGTGTGATGGTGATGGGTGTACCTGTATTTGGGGTGTGTTATGGTGATGGGTGTACCTGTATTTGGGGTGTGTTATGATGATGGGTGTACCTGTATTTGGGGTGTGTTATGATGATGGGTGTACCTGTATTTGGGGGGTGTTATGATGATGGGTGTACCTGTAGTTGGGGTGTGTTATGATGATGGGTGTACCTGTGTTTGGGGGGTGTTATGATGATGGGTGTACCTGTAGTTGGGGTGTGTGATGGTGATGGGTGTACCTGTATTTGGGGTGTGTTATGATGATGGATGTACCTGTATTTGGGGTGTGTTATGATGATAGTGTACCTGTATTTGGGGTGTGTTATGATGATGGGTGTACCTGTATTTGGGGTGTGTTATGATGATGGGTGTACCTGTATTTGGGGTGTGTTATGAGGATGGGTGTACCTGTATTTGGGGTGATTGATGGTGATGGGTGTACCGGTATTTGGGGTATGTGATGGTGATGGGTGTACCTGTATTTGGGGTGTGTTATGATGATGGGTGTACCTGTATTTGGGGTGTGTTATGATGATGGGTGTACCTGTATTTGGGGTGTGTTATGATGATGGGTGTACCTGTATTTGGGGTGTGTGATGGTGATGGGTGTACCTGTATTTGGGGTGTGTTATGATGATGGGTGTACCTGTATTTGGGGTGTGTGATGGTGATGGGTGTACCTGTATTTGGGGTGTGTTATGGTGATGGGTGTACCTATATTTGGGGTGTGTGATGGTGATGGGTGTACCTGTATTTGGGGTGTGTTATGATGATGGGTGTACCTGTATTTGGGGTGTGTATTGATGATGGGTGTACATGTATTTGGGGTGTGTGATGGTGATGGGTGTACCTGTATTTGGGGTGTGTTATGAGGATGGGTGTACCTGTATTTGGGGTTTGTTATGATGATGGGTGTACCTGTAGTTGGGGTGTGTGATGGTGATGGGTGTACCTGTATTTGGGGTGTGTTATGGTGTTGGGTGTACCTGTATTTGGGGTGTGTTATGATGATGGGTCTACCTGTATTTGGGGTGTGTTATGATGATGGGTGTACCTGTATTTGGGGGGTGTTATGATGATGGGTGTACCTGTAGTTGGGGTGTGTTATGATGATGGGTGTACCTGTATTTGGGGGGTGTTATGATGATGGGTGTACCTGTAGTTGGGGTGTGTGATGGTGATGGGTGTACCTGTATTTGGGGGTGTGTTATGATGATGGATGTACCTGTATTTGGGGTGTGTTATGATGATGGGGTGTACCTGTATTTGGGGTGTGTTATGATGATGGGTGTACCTGTATTTGGGGTGTGTTATGATGATGGGTGTACCTGTATTTGGGGTGTGTTATGATGATGGGTGAACCTGTATTTGGGGTGTGTTATGAGGATGGGTGTACCTGTATTTGGGGTGATTGATGGTGATGGGTGTACCGGTATTTGGGGTATGTGATGGTGATGGGTGTACCTGTATTTGGGGTGTGTTATGAGGATGGGTGTACCTGTATTTGGGGTTTGTTATGATGATGGGTGTACCTGTAGTTGGGGTGTGTGATGGTGATGGGTGTACCTGTATTTGGGGTGTGTTATGATGATGGGTGTACCTGTAGTTGGGGGGCGTTATGATGATGGGTGTATCTGTATTTGGGGTGTGTAATGAGGATGGGTGTACCTATATTTAGGGTGTGTTATGATGATGGATGTACCTGTATTTGGGGTGTGTGATGGTGATGGGTGTACCTGTATTTGGGGTGTGTTATGGTGATGGGTGTACCTGTATTTGGGGTGTGTGATGGTGATGGGTGTACCTGTATTTGGGGTGTGTTATGGTGATGGGTGTACCTGTATTTGGGGTGTGTTATGATGATGGGTGTACCTGTATTTGGGGTGTGTTATGATGATGGGTGTACCTGTATTTGGGGGGTGTTATGATGATGGGTGTACCTGTAGTTGGGGTGTGTTATGATGATGGGTGTACCTGTGTTTGGGGGGTGTTATGATGATGGGTGTACCTGTAGTTGGGGTGTGTGATGGTGATGGGTGTACCTGTATTTGGGGTGTGTTATGATGATGGATGTACCTGTATTTGGGGTGTGTTATGATGATAGTGTACCTGTATTTGGGGTGTGTTATGATGATGGGTGTACCTGTATTTGGGGTGTGTTATGATGATGGGTGTACCTGTATTTGGGGTGTGTTATGAGGATGGGTGTACCTGTATTTGGGGTGATTGATGGTGATGGGTGTACCGGTATTTGGGGTATGTGATGGTGATGGGTGTACCTGTATTTGGGGTGTGTTATGATGATGGGTGTACCTGTATTTGGGGTGTGTTATGATGATGGGTGTACCTGTATTTGGGGTGTGTTATGATGATGGGTGTACCTGTATTTGGGGTGTGTGATGGTGATGGGTGTACCTGTATTTGGGGTGTGTTATGATGATGGGTGTACCTGTATTTGGGGTGTGTGATGGTGATGGGTGTACCTGTATTTGGGGTGTGTTATGGTGATGGGTGTACCTGTATTTGGGGTGTGTGATGGTGATGGGTGTACCTGTATTTGGGGTGTGTTATGATGATGGGTGTACCTGTATTTGGGGTGTGTATTGATGATGGGTGTACATGTATTTGGGGTGTGTGATGGTGATGGGTGTACCTGTATTTGGGGTGTGTTATGAGGATGGGTGTACCTGTATTTGGGGTTTGTTATGATGATGGGTGTACCTGTAGTTGGGGTGTGTGATGGTGATGGGTGTACCTGTATTTGGGGTGTGTTATGATGATGGGTGTACCTGTAGTTGGGGGGCGTTATGATGATGGGTGTATCTGTATTTGGGGTGTGTTATGAGGATGGGTGTACCTGTATTTAGGGTGTGTTATGATGATGGATGTACCTGTATTTGGGGTGTGTGATGGTGATGGGTGTACCTGTATTTGGGGGTGTGTTATGGTGATGGGTGTACCTGTATTTGGGGTGTGTGATGGTGATGGGTGTACCTGTATTTGGGGTGTGTTATGGTGATGGGTGTACCTGTATTTGGGGTGTGTTATGATGATGGGTGTACCTGTATTTGGGGTGTGTTATGATGATGGGTGTACCTGTATTTGGGGGGTGTTATGATGATGGGTGTACCTGTAGTTGGGGTGTGTTATGATGATGGGTGTACCTGTATTTGGGGGGTGTTATGATGATGGGTGTACCTGTATTTGGGGTGTGTGATGGTGATGGGTGTACCTGTATTTGGGGTGTGTTATGATGATGGATGTACCTGTATTTGGGGTGTGTTATGATGATAGTGTACCTGTATTTGGGGTGTGTGATGGTGATGGGTGTACCTGTATTTGTGGTGTGTTATGATGATGGGTGTACCTGTATTTGGGGTGTGTTATGATGATGGGTGTACCTGTATTTGGGGTGTGTTATGATGATGGGTGTACCTGTATTTGGGGTGTGTTATGA
This sequence comes from Salmo trutta, assembly GCF_901001165.1. Taxonomy (NCBI): domain Eukaryota; kingdom Metazoa; phylum Chordata; class Actinopteri; order Salmoniformes; family Salmonidae; genus Salmo; species Salmo trutta. The sequence continues at coordinate 51,728,507 of NC_042958.1, forward strand.
TGATGGGTGTTCCTGTATTTGGGGTGTGTTATGATGATGGGTGTAACTGTATTTGGGGTGTGTGATGATGATCGGTGTACCTGTATTTGGGGTGTGTTATGATGATGGGTGTACCTGTATTTGGGGTGTGTTATGATGATGAGTGTACCTGTATTTGGGGTGTGTTATGATGATGGGTGTACCTGTAGTTGGGGTGTGTTATGATGATGGGTGTACCTGTATTTGGGGGGTGTTATGATGATGGGTGTACCTGTATTTGGGGTGTGTTATGATGATGGGTGTACCTGTATTTGGGGTGTGTTATGATGATGGGTGTACCTGTATTTGGGGTGTGTTATGATGATGGGTGTACCTGTATTTGGGGTGTGTTATGATGATGGGTGTAATTGTATTTGGGGTGTGTGATGATGATGGGTGTACCTGTATTTGGGGTGTGTTATGATGATGGGTGTACCTGTATTTGGGGTGTGTTATGATGATGGGTGTACCTGTATTTGGGGTGTGTTATGATGATGGGTGTACCTGTATTTGGGGTGTGTTATGATGATGGGTGTACCTGTAGTTGGGGTGTGTGATGATGATGGGTGTACCTGTATTTGGGGTGTGTGATGGTGATGGGTGTACCTGTATTTGGGGTGTGTTATGATGATGGGTGTACCTGTAGTTGGGGTGTGTTATGATGATGGGTGTACCTGTATTTGGGGTGTGTTATGATGATGGGTGTACCTGTATTTGGGGTGTGTTATGAGGATGGGTGTACCTGTATTTGGGGTGTGTTATGATGATGGGTGTACCTGTATTTGGGGTGTGTTATGATGATGGGTGTAACTGTATTTGGGGTGTGTTATGATGATGGGTGTACCTGTATTTGGGGTGTGTTATGATGATGGGTGTACCTGTATTTGGGGTGTGTTATGATGATGGGTGTACCTGTATTTGGGCGGTGTTATGATGATGGGTGTACCTGTAGTTGGGGTGTGTGATGGTGATGGGTGTACCTGTATTTGGGGTGTGTTATGATGATGGGTGTACCTGTATTTGGGGTGTGTTATGATGATGGGTGTACCTGTATTTGGGGTGTGTTATGATGATGGGTTGTACCTGTATTTGGGGTGTGTTATGATGATGGGTGTACCTGTATTTGGGGTGTGTTATGATGATGGGTGTACCTGTATTTGGGGTGTGTTATGATGATGGGTGTACCTGTATTTGGGGTGTGTTATGATGATGGGTGTAACTGTATTTGGGGTGTGTTATGATGATGGGTGTACCTGTATTTGGGGTGTGTTATGATGATGGGTGTACCTGTATTTGGGGTGTGTTATGATGATGGGTGTACCTGTATTTGGGCGGTGTTATGATGATGGGTGTACCTGTAGTTGGGGTGTGTGATGGTGATGGGTGTACCTGTATTTGGGGTGTGTTATAGCGTATATTATAGGGTTGTGGATGGCAGAGGCTTTAGCGATGGCAGCAGGAACAGAGTTCATATACGGAGTTAGCATGTCAGCATACCTGGAGAGAGAGAGAGAGAGAGAAATGACTCAGAACAGCAGACTTCCTTACACACTCTCCTTCAGCTGGGACAGCCATACAGATGAGAGAGGGGGTACAATGATCTGACACACACACACACACACACACACACACACACACACACACACACACGCACACACCATCCTACCCTGCGAAGGCGGTGAGCGCGACACAGGAGTACGGAGCCCAGGATATGACGTAGAGCAGGATGACGATGAGAGCGATCTTGGCCGTCTTCCACTCAGTCCTCATCTTATGCATGCTCTTCACTGAGTCCCTGGTGCCCTCGTTTATCTTACACACGGCCCTACAACACACACACACACACAAAAACACACACATACACACACACACATTTACATATGACCATTACTGACAGTGGTCATCAGTGAATTATCAGCAGAAAGTATGGCTCAGTAATGTATAAGAGCATCAACATCAATACTGACACCACTCACTCACCCGTGATACAAGTCAGTATTCAACGTCCACACGAACAACAACTTACAGATGCGCACAAACAACGACTACATCTCATCTGCCCAGACCCACATGCTCACACCCCCATTCCTACTGCCTGCATTATTGTTTGCCACGTGGCTTTAAATTGTTCCAATTTGTTTATCTCGGTCAGCCATGCTATTTCAATATTTCAATAATAAATCTTTCGATTTTTCTATTGTGTCAACGATGGCAGATTGTTTGACTTCCAAGTTTTTAGCATACGTTTTTCAAGATGAGTGAAAAACATTGGTACTCTATCATAGAGGAATGAGAGCTGCTGTGTAGCAAAACCCAGGTAAGGGGAGTTGAGTTGACCGGTGTCTGACAGGTGAGTCAGAATGTTTGGGACTTATTATTTACCATATACCATGTACCATATACCATGTGCCATATGTCATATACCATATACCATGTACCATGTGCCATATACCATATACCATATACCATGTACCATGTGCCATATACCATATACCATATACCATATTCCATGTACCATGTGCCATATACCATGTACCATGTGCCATATACCATATACCATATACCATGTACCATGTGCCATATACCATATACCATATACCATATTCCATGTACCATGTGCCATATACCATGTACCATGTGCCATATACCATATACCATATGCCATCTGAATCCTGGCTAAGGAAGACCACCAAAAACTCTGAAATCTCCATCCCAAACTACAACATTTTCAGACAAGATAGAACAGCCAAAGGGGTTGCAATCTACTGCAGAGATAACCTGCAGAGTTCTGTCCTACTATCCAGGTCTGTACCCAAACAATTGGAATTTCTACTTTTAAAAATCCACCTCTCTAAAAACAAGTCTCTCACCGTTACCGCCTGCTATAGACCACCCTCTGCCCCCAGCTGTGCTCTGGACACCATATGTGAACTGATTGCCCCCCATCTATCTTCAGAGCTCGTGCTGCTAGGTGACCTAAACTGGGACATGCTTCACACCCCAGCCATCCTACAATCTAAGCTTGATGCCCTCAATCTCACACAAATTATCAATGAACCTACCAAGTACCACCCCAAAGCCGTAACCATGGGCACCCTCATAGATATCATCCTAACCAACTTGCCCTCTAAATACACCTCTGCTATTTTCAACCACGATCTCAGTAATCACTGCCTCATTGCCCGCATCTGTAATGGGTCAGCGGTCAAACGACCTCCACTCATCACTGTCAAACGCTCCCTGAAACACTTCAGCAAGCAGAACTTTCTAATCGACCTGGCCCGGGTATCCTGGAAGGATATTGACCTCATCCCTTCAGTAGAGGATGCCTGGTTATTTTTTTAAATGCCTTCCTCACCATGCCCCATTCAAGATATTTAGAACCAGGAACAGATATAGCCTTTGGTTCTCTCTAGACCTGACTGCCCTTAACCAACACAAAAACATCCTGTGGCGTTCTACATTAGCATCGAACAGCGCCCGTGATATGCAACTTTTCAGGGAACTTAGAAACCAATATACACAGGCAGTTAGAAAAGCAAAGGCTAGCTTTTTCAAGCAGAAATGTACTTCCTGCAACACAAACTCAAAAAAGTTCTGGTACACTGTAAAGTCCTTGGAGAATAAGAGCACCTCCTCCCAGCTGCCCACTGCACTGAGGATAGGAAACTGTCACCACCGATAAATCCACTATAATTGAGAATTTCAATAAGCATTTTTCTACGGCTGGCCATGCTTTCCACCTGGCTACCCCTACCCCGGCCAACAGCACTGCAACCCGCACAGCAACTCGCCCAAGCCTTCCCCATTTCTCCTTCTCCCAAATCCAGTCAGCTGATGTTCTGAAAGAGCTGCAAAATCTGGACCCCTACAAATCAGCTGGGCTAGACAATCTGGACCCTTTCTTTCTAAAATGATCTGCCAAAATTGTTGCAAACCCTATTCCTAGCCTGTCAACCTCTCTTTTGTGTCGTCTGAGATTCCCAAAGATTGGAAAGCAGCTGCGGTCATCCCTCTCTTCAAAGGGGGGGACACTCTTGACCCAAACTGCTACAGACCTATATCTATTCTACCCTGCCTTTCTAAAGTCTTCAAAAGCCAAGTCAACAAACAGATTACCGACCATTTCGAATCCCACCACACCTTCTCCACTATGCAATCTGGTTTCAGAGCTGGTCATGTGTGCAACTCAGCCACGCTCAAGGTCCTAAACGATATCTTAACCGCCATCGATAAGAAACAATACTGTGCAGCCGTATTCATTGACCTGGCCAAGGCATTCGACTCTGTCAATCACCACATCCTCATCGGCAGACTCAATAGCCTTGTTTTCTCAAATGATTGCCTCGCCTGGTTCACCAACTACTTCTCTGATAGAGTTCAGTGTGTCAAATCGGAGGGCCTGTTGTCCGGGCCTCTGGCAGTCTCTATGGGGGTGCCACAGGGTTCAATTCTTGGGCCGACTCTTTTCTCTGTATACATCAATGATGTCGCTCTTGCTGCTGGTGAGTCTCTGATCCACCTCTATGCAGACGACACCATTCTGTATACTTCTGGCCCTTCTTTGGACAGTGTGTTAACTACCCTCCAGACGAGCTTCAATGCCATACAACTCTCCTTCCGTGGCCTCCAACTGCTCTTAAATACAAGTAAAACTAAATGCATGCTCTTCAACCGATCGCAGCCTGCACCTGCCCGCCCGTCCAGCATCACTACTCTGGACGGTTCTGACTTAGAATATGTGGACAACTACAAATACCTAGGTGTCTGGTTAGACTGTAAACTCTCCTTCCAGACTCACATCAAACATCTCCAATCCAAAGTTAAATCTAGAATTGGCTTCCTATTTCACAACAAAGCATCCTTCACTCATGCTGCCAAACATACCCTCGTAAAACTGACCATCCTACTGATCCTCGACTTCGAGACGTCATTTACAAAATAACCTCCAAAACCCTACTCAATAAATTGGATGCAGTCTATCACAGTGCCATCCGTTTTGTCACCAAAGCCCCATATACTACCCACCACTGCGACCTGTACGCTCTCGTTGGCTGGCCCTCGCTTCACACTCGTCGCCAAACCAATTGGCTCCAGGTCATCTACAAGACCCTGCTAGGTAAAGTTCCCCCTTATCTCAGCTCGCTGGTCATCATAGCAG